>NW_027207609.1:0-197458 GCF_963455315.2 Globicephala melas
GAGAGGGTCCGTGGGCTGTCCTGAGTCTCCCTCGCCTGCTCTCCTGGGCTGCATTTCTGCTGTCTTTACTGCCTCCGAGGTCCCTTGTTAACCAGACTTCAGTGTCATGGGCAGGTGCAGGAGCGGGTGGCCCAGGGAGTGTGGAGGACGCAGAGAACCCGACCTGTGACCAGCCTGGGGGCCAGGCCCGCCCCGAGCACCCGTGGCCCCGCGCTGTCGGCCAGAACCAGCCCAGGCCTGGCGCCACGGGGCGCTGGTCCCGTGGATCCACATAGAGACCACGGCCTGGCTTCCTTGCCATCCTTGCAGCCCCGAGAGCATTCTGACCTTGGATCTTTGCGCATGTCTCCCAGCTCTGCACCCACTTGGACTAAGGGTGCATGCACAGTGTTGAGGAAGCCAGTTCCATTCCCTGGGGGCGCTGGAGAGCGTGCAGGGCAGGCCTGCCGGAATGTTTTTTCCCTTGAGTTTAAAAAAATTTTTTTTTTTGGGGGGGGTACGCGGGCCTCTCACTGTTGTGGCCTCTCCCGTTGCGGAGCACAGGCTCCGGACGCGCAGGCCGAGCGGCCATGGCTCACGGGCCCAGCCGCTCCGCGGCATGCGGGATCCTCCCAGACCGGGGCATGAACCCGCGTCCCCTGCATCGGCAGGCGGACTCTCAACCACTGCGCCACCAGGGAACTCCTAAAATTTTTTTTTTTAATTGAGATATATTTCACGTAGCATAAGATTCATCCTTTTAAAAAAATGTACAGTTTGGTGGGGTTTAGTATACTCGGTTGTGCAGCCATCGCTCTAATTCCAGAAATTTTCATCACCCACAAAAGAAACCCTGTGCCCATGAGCAGTGCCTCCCGTTCCTGCTGCCCCCAGCCCCTGGCAACAACCGGTCTGCTGTCTGTCTCCATGGGTTTGCTCTTCTGGACATTTCATCTAAATAGAACCACACAGTGCGTGGCCTTTTGTGTTGGCTTCTTTCACTCAGCATCACGTTTTCGAGGCTTATCCATGTTAGCGTGTGTCAGGACTTCATTCCTTTTTATGGCTGAATCATATGGCACTTTATGGGTAGAGCACATTTTGCTTATCATTTGTCAGTTGATCGACATCTGGTTGTTTCCACCTTTTTTGCTTTTATGAATAATGCTCCTGTGGAGAGCCGCACATTCACATAGTTGTCTGTGTGTGGATGTATGTTTCACTTCTCTTGGGTGTTTTCCTTGCATTTTGAGCTTGCCATCCGCACGCCCGGGCGTGGTACCTGCGATTCCCTGGGCACGGTCGGTCGGCGGGGGCGGGGGTGGGTCATACCTCTCATAAATCAAAAGAATAGAATCGGTCATTCTGGCTTCGAGGCTGTTTAAGCACAATTGAAACTGACCATTTGGAAACCCTTAAAATCTTTTAAAATCTTAAAAAGAACACTTTTCAAAACTCATGGGACTTCTGTCTTAACGACAACAGAGGGGATGTGGGCCCCTGCCCTGACACACGCGGTCAGCGTCTCACCTCGGCCCCTGGAACACTCCAGAGTGTGTGTTGGTTCCCGGCATCGTCTTCGTCTGTAGGATGACAACTGACTTTCTGAGGCCTTGCTTTTGCCTGCTCTTCCTTGCTTTTGTGCAGGAGTGTAGAGCACCTCCAAACAGCCCTAGAAAGTGGACACCCGTATTTCTCCTGTATCGCAGATGAGGGTAGAGATTTGCCAAAAGGGGGGACTGCGCCCACTGCCCTGGTCACCCAGCAGGGCCGTCCTCGGGAGGAGGGAAGCTGCAGCCTGTCTCTTGAGTGCGTGGAAGATGCCCATGGACCCGTCTTAGAAGGAGGACACCGTCCTTTCCTCCTGGCACCCTGCTGACCTCCATTCTTCTGTTGAGGGATGCCTTTTCCTCTCTGCAGGGGTGGATTCTGGGGTGCAGACACCGAGTAGGGTCACTCTGTGGCCAAGGGCAATAACAGCTCAGCAAGGCGTCGCCCCTCCTTGGGAAATGAGCTTCTCTCTTTTCCTTTCTGCTCTCTTTCCTCTTTCCAGTAACACAGCTTCAAATGAAAATGAGGCTCCGCATCTCGAACCTTTCTGGTTGTTTAACGAACCCAGACTACAGGGGAATCCCTGAATGGACTTAACCTTTCCAGGGTTGGGGGTGCCTTGATATTATCTTGATATCACGTTGTACAGTTTATCAGGTTTTCTGTTGCGTCTTTCTTCTCACCCTTGTTCTGTAATGAGCCTGCTGGGAGGCTTCACCAGGGTTGTTTGTGTTTACAGATGGGAAACCAAGCCCCAGGCGGCCTGCTTGCAGATCACATTAGGTGGTCAGGACTACGCGACTCTAGCCGGGGGGCCTTTGAGTACAGGAGTGCACTAAAGCTCTTTTTGCTATGTGACTTAAAAAATCTTTCTTTTTTTTTTTTTTTGGACTGCATGGCTTGCGGGATCTTAGTACCCCGACCAGGGATCGAACCCAGACCCCCTGCATTGGGGGCATGGAGTCTTAACCACTGGACCACCAGGGAAGTTCCCCAAAAATCTTTTTTTTTTTTTTAATATTTATTTATTTGGCTGTGCTGGGTCTTACTTGCGGCACGCAGGATCTTTTTTTTTTTTTAGTTGTGGCATGCGTGTGGGATCTTAGTTCCTCAACCAGGAATTGAACCCGGGCCCCCTGCATGGGGAGCATGGCGTCTTAACCACTGGACCACCAGGGAAGTCCCCGAAAGTCTTTCTTAAGGGCATTGTTTAAAGTGTAAAGATCCTGAAGATTTTATAAAATTACGTGCCATCCCCCCGCTTCTCTGAAATGCATATGAAGTACCGGAAGTCTCACCTTGGCCGTAGACACACTCATGACATTTCTAATACTAGGATCATCCTCCGTAAACTAGAGGTCAGCAGACTTTTTTCTGCAAACGGCCAGGGTCAGTGTTTTTGGCTTTGTGGACCGAACTACTCCTTTCTGCTGTTATGGCATGAGAACAGCCGTAGACAACGTGGAAAGGCCAGGGGGCGGTTGCGCCCCAGCAGGCGGTGGTTTTCACAGTGCGGCCCCCAGACCAGCGGCATCAGTCTCACCTGGGGCCTTGTTAGAAACGCAGCGTCTTGGCCTCATTGCAGACCTACTGAACCCCACACTGGGGCTCGGTCGGGAATCCTCCTGGGGATTCTGACGCTGGCTCTAGTTTGAGAACTGCTGCTCTAGAAAGGTGTGACTCACCTGCCATTTATATCGGAATTAACAAGTGCTAGCCTACTGAATCAGGGTTGGTGGTGCCCAGGAATCTGAATTTTAACAGTGGCCCCAAGATGGTCTTATGCCCATGAAATAAACCAATTTCTAAAGCGGGACTAGTTTGGACCAGTAGAGGAGATGGGGGAGGTGTCAGGGAACTTCTGAAACCTCAGCTGGGACTTGTTTGGGGTAGGGGGGAGTGAGAAGAGGGTGAAGTGGAAGACTGGGGTGAGGGTGACCTTGTCCCAGAAGGTGGATTTCTTTCTCCCAACCCCTCATGTGTGTCCCAAAGCTGGGAGTTTCTGGAACTGAAATTCAGCCCTTCTGTTAATAGCTATCGGACACCACATTTCCTAATGCGTGTGTTTGGTATTTGAAATGAAAACAGGTCAGGAGCACACACTGTATGTTTCCTTTGATATAAATGTCCAGCGCAGGCCAGATGCACAGAGACAGCGCTGACGGGCAGTCGTCAGGGGGAGGAATGGGGTGATGAAAATATGCTGGAATTAGAGAGTGGTCGTGGCTGCACCGCTCCCAGCATGCTAAACCCCACTGGATTTCCTCTTTTTTTAAATTAATTTTTATTGGAGTAGAGTTGACTTACGATGTTGCGTTAGTTTCAGGTGTACAGCCCAGTGAATCAGTTACACGTACACCTATATCCTCTCTCTTTTAGATTCTTTTCCCATAGAGGCCATGACAGAGTATTGAGTAGAGTTCCCTGTGCTGTACCGTAGGTCCTTGTTAGTTATCTATTTTGTATATGGATGTACTCTTTGAAGGGGTGAATTTTATGGTGTGTGACTTACAGCCCAATAAAGTTGTTACTTCCCATAAGGAAATGGGTCAAGGTGTTCAGCCTTACCCTTGAGTTGCCCAGACCTGGCGGAGAGGAGGCTGATGGGAAGGCCCCTCCCAGGGCTTGTCCTGTGGGCAGACCCTCCACACCCCTCACCATGCATGTCACAGGGATTCCTCTGCTGGTGCTGGGTGGACCCACAGGCGGACGGCCTGGGGGGAGAGTCAGGCCCTGGGGTGGGGGAGGGGCCCACGCTGTTCCTGCAGGTTAGTGGCAGGGGAGGGGGCTGCCGTGGGTGAGGTGGGTGCTGAGAGCCAGGGAAGTTTTTTTCTTAAAAATGTACTACTTATTTATTTTTGGCTGTGTTGGGTCTTCGTTTCTGTGCGAGGGCTTTCTCTAGTTGCAGCGAGCGGGGGCTACCCTTCATCGCGGTGCCTGGGCCTCTCACTGTCGCGGCCTCTCTTGTTGCGGAGCACAGGCTCCAGACGTGCAGGCTCAGTAGTTGTGGCTCACGGGCCCAGTTGCTCCGCAGCCTGTGGGATCCTCCCACGCCAGGGCTCGAACCCGTGTCCCCTGCATTGGCAGGCAGATTCTCAACCGCTGCGCCACCAGGGAAGGCCAGGGAAGGTTTTTAAGCAGGAGGTGATGGCGGGGATCTCTCCGCAGCAGAGGGCAGATGGCTCGGGGGTGTGGGCAGGAGTCGGAACGCTGCGGGCTCTGGTGCCGACAGAGAGAAGGCAAGGGATCTGAGGGGTACCCCGGGGCACAGCAGGGTCCACCTAGCGCTTGGCTGGAGGATGCTGGAGATGTCCTGAAGGAGCTGGGCGGCTGCAGGTGCTGGTCCCCTCTCCCATCCCATTTGGTGGAGGCCCGGGGCTGCACGGCCATGGGAGTCCCAGCTCCTACGTGCAGGTGGCACCTCTAGAAAGCCCCGGGGAGGGAGCAGTGTGTTCCAGGGCAGCCCTGGCCCCTCCTCTTTGCCCAGGTGTAGTTGGGGTGATGGGGCAGGTGTGCTAGGGGCGCCTCCCCTGGGCCTCTGTGCCTTCCGGAGGGTTCCCGACAGACATTTGACTTGCCTTGCTGTTGTGTTTTCCATGCGTGGTCCTAGCTGCTTCAAAAGGAAAGGAATCATTTGGAAAACAAAACTCCCTTGAGTGTAATAATTATTAAAAAGTAGGTGTCTAGTTCAACCATTGGAGTCACTTTGACTCAATTTTTGTCCTTTCCCCCCCCACCTCCTTTTTGTGAAACATCCGTCAAAATAAGGATGTCACAGACAAAACAAAGGCTAGGTATTGACTGGGCTTTTCTGGAAGGGAAGATTACAGTCGTTTTGCTTTTCTTGTTTTAAATAACATGCAGCCAGCGATATCCTGGTGAGGATTAAATGTCATGATGATGATTTCAGGGGCTCTAGAAGTGAGGAGATAGCGGAAAGTTCAGATGTCCCTTTCATTACAAAGCGTTAGGAAGAGTGTGTCTACATGGACGTGTGTTCACCGTTGAAGGGATTACAGACCACGTGTAGAAATGACCTCTGTGCATAACAGAAAAAGCAGTAATTTAAAAGTGCAGTAAATATCAAACAGCCCTGGGCTGACAGCCTGCACTTTGGGGACCCAGTTCCAGTAGTAGCATTAAAAGCTAGACTTCCCTTGTAATTTAGCCCCAAGCTGTAGCCCGATATAAATAATATGAATCCCCACAAAGCTGTCACTCATCAAATGAACCACCTAATTTTGCACAGATCAGTACCCATTCTGGTTATGTGACTTCTGGCAAATTGATTGCACTGTAGAATAAAAATCGATGGCTATAATTGAATAAGTCTTTTCCATGCTTTGTTCTCTTACCTTTCTTGTTATTCTTAATTGTAGATTGTATATATTTTTTTAATTTTTATATTTATTTATTTATTTATTGGGTTGCTCTGGGTCTTAATTGCGTCAGGCGGGCTCCTTAGTTGTGGCTCACGGGCTCCTTAGTTGTGGCTTGCTGGCTCCTCAGTTGCAGCATGCATGTGGGATCTAGTTCCCTGACCACGGATTGAACCCGGGCCCCCTGCGTCGGGAGCGTGGCGTCTTAACCACTGTGCCACCAGGGGAGTCTGTTGTAGATTGTATTTAAATTGTCAGTAGATTGTATTTTTATAGTTGTGCCTTCAATTCATTAAAATTACATGCTGCGAAAACATAATCAGGTATTACTTTTCTCAGAAAGAGGGAGGATCTGAGAAAGTCATTTTTGGTTTTTGGCTATGTTTTTTGTTCTTGGTGGGGAATCAGGAAATCATGTTTCAGATTTAAATAAAGAAACAACATTTAGGTTTTAGGCGAACGAGGTTAGTACATTCTGGGTTTTCCCTCAAATCGTTCTAGTTTAACTGTTTAACCGTTTAAAAAAATCATTGATTTCTAGTGAGAGAAGGGAAACATGTTAAGTTCAGATACATAAAACCTAGAAGTCTTCCATTGATTCTCCCCGCCTCCCAGGAATGAGGCGTTTGGACAAAAGTAATTGCACGGAACCTTTGTTAGTTCCAGAATTTCGAGCCTCCGAGTCCAGGGAACAGTGATGGACAGCGGGAGAAGCATTCTGGGGATTGGAATGCCTGCGAGCGGATCAGCAGCCCCGCTGTGCTTCTGTGACCCCAGCACACAAGAATTCTGCCCTTTTGCACCGGGCAGGGTCTTGATTGGGTCAGGCCAGTTAATGTAGCTGTTTTCCCCCATTCAGACGCTGCATTAGGGTTCAGAACCTGGGCAGGGGAGGGAGAGCCTCTCAAAGCCAAACACTCCCAGAAATCCCAGGTGGGATGCAAGGGAGCGCCACCCACTGGGACCGCCAGCATCTCCGCTGCTCGTGACGCTCTGCTGAAAGGAATGAAGCAGTTTCACTTCTTGCCCAGGAGTAGCTCATTTTCAGATGTGGTGGAGTAAAAGCAGGAAAGATTTTGGACTTCCCTGGTGGCGCAGTGGTTAAGAACCTGCCTGCCAATGCAGGGGGACACGGGTTTGAGCCCTGGTCTGGGAGGATCCCACACGCTGCGGAGCAGCCGGGCCCGTGCCCCACAGCTGCTGACCCTGCGTGCGCTCTGGAGCCCGTGAGCCACAAGTGCTGAGCCCACGTGCTGCAACTGCTGAAGCCCGCGCGCCTGGAGCCCGTGCTCCGCAACAGGAGAGGCCACCCAATGAGAAGTCTGCGCGCCGCGACGAAGAGTAGCCCCCGTTCGCCACAACTGGAGGGAGCCTGCGCACAGCGACGAGGACCTAGTGCAGCCCAAAATGAAAACAAATAAATAAATTTATTTAAAAAAAGAAAAAAGCAGGAAAGATTTCTCCTGAATGAAAGATCACTGTCACTGTTCTTACATCAGGAGCTTTGGAAAAATAACCCCTCAATATCAAAAGACAAAGGTTGTGGAATGATATGTGCTTGGAATAGCTGTAACGGGCTCCATCTAGAAACTTCAAGTTTCAAAAATTTCTCTGTGCAGCTCAATATTAAAGAAAAAACCAGACTGTTCCTGGACAAAACGAAAGGAATTGCAGGGAATGTATTTTAAGCCTGCTTCGTTGACTGGGGTAATTACCTATGATTCTGTCTTCTGAGTAGAGACCACATTCATTGTGTAATTAGTTTTTGCTTCAAGAAAACAGTATTTGCACAGATACCCTCCTGATAGCATGAAATTTTAGCTTTTAAAGCTTTTTGGGTTCTCACTAAATGGTGAGAATCTGGGGTTCTATTCCCATCATCCACTTGGCAGTGAGAAAATTAATGGGCTGGCATTTTAGGGAAACTTACATGCGTGGTTACTTCTCTTCCTGTGTTTATATCCACACTGTCAAAAATGCACCCTGGCTAGCTCATTGTTTAGGAACTTGGGTGTGAAGGACAGTCACTGGGTGCTCAGGCTGTGTTCATGGTACCGTCTGTATTGCATGAGAGCGAAAGGAGGAGCTGCTTCCCTTCGGGAAGAAGAACCTGTGGGTGTGTTTGAAGCTCTCCGGGTAACTCCACCTTGACCCGTGGCCTCCTGCAGCTGTATGGCCCCCTTAGCATGAGCTTCCCCAGGTAGCAACTCCAGGGCCTGGCAGCGTGGGCCCAGCATTCCCCTGGGAGCTGCATCCCCACTTCACTGCCCAGCGCCTGACACGTTTTAGCTACTCAGTGAATGTGTTATGCAACGGCCTTTGTCAAAGTCAAGGGCACCTTTCTTCCTTTTACTTTCCTTTTGCATATTGGGTTTTGAAAGCAGGTTTGTAGTCATCCAAACTGAGCTCTTTGTGGATCACCTAGCGGTATGTGTCACCGCTGGGCTCGGGTGACGCGGGCAGAACAGCTTGATATAAGGTAACCGTAACATCTAAAGTTTACACCAAATGACTTTTCTTTGATAGCTCTCATTTTACCTGTTTCAGGTCTCGATTTCTAAGAGTAACTTTACTTTCATTTAAACACAGTAAGAACAACAATAACAAAATCACTGCATACATTCTCACTTTTCACAAGATGAGCACGAGTTGGGAGATCTCGTCCAAAGGCGCAACTGCGTTTGTAAGACAGACCGTGGCAAAGGGTGCCGAGCCTTAAAGCCTCTGGTCAGTTTTAAAACCCGAGTGACCCTGACTCCCGGAAGTGTCACTGTAGGTTTTGGGTACATACGGGAAAGGGCACGACTTGACAGTTCTTCTGGGTGGGTGGGGGGGGGCAGCGGATTGAAACCCCGGCTGCACATTGGAATCACCTGGGGGAGGGAGGGGCTTTGAAAGCTGTCGCTGCCTGGCCACACCCTGGGCCAGTTAAGTCGGGGTCTCGGGGGTAGCCCAGCGTCCGTGACTCTGAAGCTGGCCGGGAGATTTGAATGTGCAACCAGGTGGCGAATCACGGCCTGACATTTTAGTTTTTACTCGTGTTGGTAGGTTTACAGACAGGCACCAAGAGCTCCCTGCAAAACTCAGAGAGAAAATTCCGTCCGTCTGGCCAGAGGTCCGCCGGGTACGCTTACAGGTGTGTTTTCTTAAGCCGAGGAGGCGTGTTTTCAGCCAGGGCAGGGAAGCAGGGTCAGGCTCTGGCCGGGTTCTCGTGGCCGGGGCAGTCACGGGAAGCAGGGGCGGAGGGGGGCACAGCCTGCAAGCTGAGGCTGGGGCCGAGGGATTTTTAACACAGCAGGAGAGCTGGGGTGCTGAGCTGTGCTTATGGGGTCCTGGCTGCCAGTTGCAGGCCTGCCAGGTGCCGGGGTAGACGCTTGAAGCGGGCATTCTCTAGGCGGGGTTTCTGAGTCAGCAGCGTTCTCCTCAGGGAGCTTGTCAGAAATGCAGAGTATCAGGCCCTGCCCCCGACCCGCTGCTTCAAAAACTGCACCAGAAACCCCGGGGGTGGGGGGAGCTTAGCAGGGTGCATTTAAGGCCCCTCCCGGAGCTCCTGTTCGTAGCCCAGGTTTGGGAATTTCAGCTGTATATCCTTTCTCTCGCTTACTCCTCACATCTGCTCTGTGGAAGCGCTTGTTATTTTGTAACACGTTACAGCTGAGGAGATCATGCTTTTACGTTTTCCAGCTGCTGGAAATTGAGGCTCGGGGATATATCAGTCCAGGGTAGCGACGTTGGCGGACGGCGGAGTTGCGAGCCGCGGTCAGCCGGGTGCCCCGGGGCTCTGGGCGTGGGCGCAGGACTTGGGGCCACTTGCAAAGCCCCTGCACCCCAAGTCCGTCACCTTTATGACATCTCCTTCCAGGGCTGCCGGGATTAAATGAAGTGTGAGGTATGTAAGCGTGGGACCAGCAGTTGGTGTTAATAGATGGTTAGCTTTTGTCGTTTTTTAATCTTTTTAAAGGTTACATACTGTGTGGTTCCATTTATTTGATATTCTTTTTTTTAATAAATTTATTTATTTGTTTTTGGCTGTGTTTGGTCTTCGTTGCCGTGCGCTGGCTTTCTCTAGTTGCGGAGAGCGGGGGCTACTCTTCGTTGTGGTGCGCAGGTTTCTCATTGCGGTGGCATCTCTTGCGGAGCACGGGCTCCAGGCGCGAGGGCTTCAGTAGTTGTGGCTCGTGGGCTCTAGAGTGCAGGCTCACTAGTTGTGGCACACGGGCTTAGTTGCTCCGCGGCATGTGGGATCTCCTCGGACCCGTGTCCCCTGCATTGGCAGGCGGATTCTCAACCACTGCACCACCAGGGAAGCCCAGGCGGTTAGCTTTTAACAAACACTTATGTGGCCCTTGTGGGGGGTTACTTTCTACTTTATGCCCTGCTGTAGCGCTTGAGGTTTTTTAACAGCATCGTGGCCTGTGTATACATACACACAAGTCTGTGTACAGATAGTAAAGCAATGGTTATTTCCATTTGAACAGGCAACAGCACGGGTAGCATAAAGACCTTAGAATTATGCATGAGTTAGGAAACAGGACACTTGTGAATTGAGCTTAGACAGGCACTTAAAATCTCTGGACACATGGGCTTCCCTGGTGGCGCAGTGGTTAAGAATCCACCTGCCAATGCAGGGGACACGGGTTCGAGCCCTGGTCCGGGAAGGTCCCACATGCCGCGGAGCAACTAAGCCCGCGCGGCACAACTACTGAAGCCCGCGCGCCTAGAGCCTGTGCTCCGCAACAAGAGAAGCCACCTCAATGAGAAGCCCGCGCACCGCAACAAAAAGTAGCCCCCTGTCGTTGCAACTAGAGAAAGCCCGCGTGCAGTAATGAAGACCCAACGCAGCCAAAAATAAAATAAATAAATTTTAAAAAATAGTAATTAAAAAGAAATCTCTGGACACAGTTCTCTTCTACCTCTAAACTTGGCGTGCACAGGGTGGTTTGAGCAGTGGGCTGGAGCGTGTTCGAAATGCTACAGCAACACCCGTCAGCTTCCCCGCTTTTCAGTGTCCTTGCAGTAGCTGTGATTGGTGTGTTTGGCCCGGCGGACGCCTGGTCAGAGGTGGCAATGAACAGAGCTGTCCTGTGGCCATGGAATCCCGGGGATGCTCAGTCACCACGCTGGGAGAGGTGGTAACAGGGCCACCGCCTGTCCAAACAGCAGGTGGTTACACACTTGCTTCCCTGTCAGTCCTTGGGGTGACAAGGGCCAACCCAGGGTTCTAGGGCCCACAGGCTGGGAGTCCATCCCAGGACAAGAGAGTTTTTTTTTTTTCATATGAAAACTGGAACAGAGAACTTCAGGCCTGAGAAATTGCTTTTGGCTGAAGATGAATCACACGTGAGTGTATTTTCTGAAGTTCGCATCCAAGTCAGGTAGAAAGTATGATTCCGACTGGGAAAAGAGCATATACCTGTTTGTCGGGGCGCAGTTACCTACCTGAATGCTTATTGTGACATCCTAGTTGGGGTAGGTACCAAGGTTAGTTATGCTGAGTGTTTTCAGGGTGAGAAAACCCAGGACTGGGATCTCACACCGTATGATTCAGGCGTCAGGTTCAGCTGGGAGAGCATTTCCAGCCAGTGCTTTTGAAGATCGAGAGCTACTAGCTTCAGAAAATGATCAGATTATTTCAGATTTCCAGTGGCACGTTCGGGTGCTTCTGAGGGGTCGGACTTGGAAGAGGTAGGGGACTCGCTTTTTGCACGTTGTCAATGAGCGTGATCAGGTTGGCAGGAGATGGAAAGGAAGACTCAAAGCCGGGGCCAGGCGCACGCGGGCCGGGGCCGCTCTCTCTGATATCAGAGCCTTGTGGGGCTCTGTGCTGGTTTCCTGTGACGGGAGTGTCTGTGCAGGCCGCCGGGACAGCTGGTGATGTCGGCAGGCTTGGTAGTGAGGAAGTCGTTGGCTCAGAAGCAGGCCGACGGGAAGGGAGCGGGCAAAGCCCGTTCGGGAAGTCGCCACCAGCTGGAAAAGCAGCCCAGCCCGAGTGTGGAGCAGATGTGCGGCTGTGAACGGTGAAGTGTGCGGCGTGCGGCGGGGCCGTGAATCACCGGGCGCCCCTGCTGGTCCAGCATTGAAGTGTGCACCGTGCTCCGGGCCCTGTCACTGGCTCCCAGCCGGCGTCGTCCTGATTCCCCCCCCCACCCCCCGGCTGGCCGATTGACCAGGTGCTCCCCCGGCCAAGGTTAAGGTGTCAAGTATTTGATGTCACTTGCTTGTGTCTGGGTCATAGGAGAAACCCACCTAATAAATGTGTCAAAGGGAGGGTGAGGACGTATTCCTCCTAGTTTGCGCAGCAGGCGTGGCCAGATGCGAGGGTTTTGCCGTGACCAGCCGTGCGCTTGAAGAGGAGAGGATAGAGTCGCCAGGACCACTGTGAGTGTTTTCCTTCACCTTCTACCAAGTGTTTTCTGGTATCGCTCTGGTAAAGGAAAACCGCAGGCAATCCTTAGACTCTGCTAGGAATGGACGCACCTGAAAACTGCAGCCTGGTGCAGAGCTCACCAAGCACCCTTAACAGTCGGCGTGGGCCGGCAGGCTGCTTCTCATCGGGAACACATGGACCCCAGTGGGGAGTGGGCGTTCTGTTACCGGCCGTTTCTCATTGCCTGTTTGGGGAAACGAAAGCTTGCCGAGGTTTTTCTCTGGCTTTCCTGTGAAGACTAGTCTCACTAGTCCTGTGACTAGTCTCTCCAAGAGTGAGAATTCCACTCTTGAGCTTTTCTAGTGTTTCTGAAATTCCCCTCCCCTAGGTCACGATTGTGAAAATGGTTCAGAGTCCTGGGTGTGACGTTCGAGCTGCCGGCTATTTTTGCTTGTAACCTTATCGTGAATCTCTCTACGTTTTTAGCCTCCCCTTACCCGCAGGGACCTCCTGACTCTAAGCACTTAGTTACTAAGACATGGACCACCGAATGGTGACCCGCAGGCACATTCGTACGTGTGGCTGATGAGGGGAACAGAGCCCTTGAGAGAGCTGGACCATTTCGGTTGCAGGGAGCCAAAGCGTTTTTAATCCCCAGAGTAGAAAAGGGAATACGCGCACTCCCCCAGCTGGGACACCTCCAAGATGCATCAGGCGTGGTGGGAGAGGGCCTTGTGCCAACGCTGGAGGCCCGCGTCTCCCTCCACCACCCCCTTAGGTCTGATTGTGTCCCTCCCGCTGGCTGGCTTCTCGGGCAGACTGCCCCACGGGCAGGGGATGGTGGCCGCACGTGGCCCTGGGCATGTGCTCTACAGGCGTGCCTTCTCAAAGGGGGTCCTTTCCTCCCTGTCAGGCCTAACAGGTGCTCACCTGGACTGCAGCCGGGGGTGACTTTGTCCCACACACGTCTGGTGATGTCTGGAGGTACTTCTGGCAGCTGAGGGGGAGGGTGGCTCCTGGCACCTGGTGGAGAGAGGCCAGGGATGCTGCTTGCCGTGCTGCAGTGCACAGGGCGCCCCCCCATAGAGAGCGGTCCGTCCCGGCGTGTCAGTAGTGCTGGGTTGAGAACCACAACGCCAGACCCAGCGAGTGGTCCCTCGCGTGGGTTCAGCAGTGAGCCTTCGCCGTTGGGAAAGGGGCAGGGCAAACGGGACGGTGGTGGGGACACCTGTGGGGGACAGACGGTTTTCTCAAGAGGAGGGAATGTTGATAGACAAAAGGGAATCTCTGGAGTTAGCTGCTAGGTGTGGGCCCCCGGGGGGCCCTTCCTCTGTGTTCTCCGGAGTAGTGAGGACACAGCGGATGCTCCGTAGACGCTTGCTGAAATGCATGGAAGTTGCGGATGCATCTGGAGCTCTTCAGGCGGGATTGCATAGCTCAGCATTTACTGCTGTGCTCAGGTGTTGGGAGTTTTGGGAACATACTGCAGATGAAGCAAGGGTAATTGATGAGCTCTGAAAAGTCATCTGATACTGGTCCGCAGTGCCCTCCCCAGCCCCCTTTCTCTGCCTTGGTTTTGTTTGTACAAACCTTGCCGCTTTGTCAGCTAATTTTACACCCACTCTTTTTCCCTGCCCGGTAGGTACCATTTCTTAGTTGAACCCCTCTCCGTTTCTTCTCGTGTCATCTGCAGACCCTGATGATGTCTTAGGGCAAGAAGGGACTGGGAGTTACACACCCTCGTGTGATGGAGAAAACACCAGAGTCCAGGGAAGTAAAGGACACTCCCCAAGGTCACACAGCTGGTTTTTGGCAGGATAATGCTAAAAGGAGGTTTGTTTGGGGCTGTTTCTTAAAAAAAAAAAAAAAAATAACACGAATGACACAATCATATAGTTGCTTTTAAAAAGTAAATTTATTGGGCTTCTCTGGTGGTGCAGTGGTTGAGAGTCCGCCTGCCGATGCACGGGACATGGGTTCGTGCCCCGGTCTGGGAAGATCCCACATGCTGCGGAGCGGCTGGGCCCGTGAGCCATGGCTGCTGAGCCTGCGTGTCTGGAGCCTGTGCTCCGCAACGGGAGAGGCCACAACAGTGAGAGGCCCGCATACTGCCAAAAAAAAAAAAAAAAATTAATTTATTTTTGGCTGCGTTGGGTCTTCGTTGCTGCACGCGGGCTTTCTCTAGTTGCGGCGAGCAGGGGCTACTCTTCATTGCGGTGCGCGGGTTTCTCTTTGTAGTGGCTTCTCTTGTTGCACAGCACAGGCTCTAGGCGCGCGGGCTTCAGTAGTTGTGGTGCGCAGGCTCAGTAGTCATGGTGCACGGGCTTAGTTGCTCTGCGGCATGTGGGATCTTCCCGGATCAGGGCTCGAACCCCTGTCTCCTGCATTGGCAGGTGGATTCCTAACCACTGCGCCACCAGGGAAGACCGTATATAGTTACTTCTAAAGAGTCATAAAAACAATGGTAGTGGATATGGGTTAAAAAAAGCAATAATTATTCCAGCCTGGGGTTTCAGAGACTTGTGCAAAATAGATGCAGGCTTACCTCCTCCTTTTTCTAAAAATAAATAAATAAATAAATAAATAAATTGGTTGCACCGGGATTTAGTTGCGGCTCGTGGGCTCCTTAGTCGCGGCACGCATGTGGGATCTGTTTCCCTGACCAGGGGTCGAACAGGGCCCCCCGTCATTGGGAGCTCAGAGTCTTAACCACTGGGCCACCAGGGAAGTCCCTAGACTTACGTCCTTTGAGTATCTTTATTACGTGGCATTTTTTCCAGTTATTAGTTGGTGAACTGGCAGTGTGACATTATAGGGTGACATCTGGGTTTTTTTTAAGACTTTATTTTTTAGAGCAGTTTAAAATTGACTGTGCAATACAAAGATTTCCAGTGTACCCACCCCCCCGTACACACACAGCCTCCGCCGTTCTCAGTCTCCTCCACATTTGTCACCAGGCCTGAACCTGTGTTGACACACCGTCGTCAGCAAGTCCGTAGTTGACATTGGGGTTCACTCTTGAGGTGGGACATTCTCAGGTTTGGACAGATATATAATGATATCTATCCATCGTTATAATATACAGAATAATTTCACTGCCCTGAAAGTCCTCCTTGTTCCACCCATTCATCTCCTGATGAATTTTTAGACTGTCTGCATAGTTGAGCCTTTTCCAGAATGTCGTCTAGTTGCAATCCTACAGAAAGTAGCATTTTCAGATTGGCTTCTTTTATGCAGTAGTATGCGTTAAGGTTCCTCCATGTGTTTTCATGGCTTGATAGCTCATGTCTTCTTAGTGCTGTGGAGCAGAAAATGATGTTACTTCTTATGGAAGGAAATATCGATTAAAAAAAAAAAATTCCCCGCCCCTCATTTGTCCTTCTCCTCCCTGGGTTGCTGAGCAGCTTCTCTTGTCCAGTTGGTCCTGTACAATGTGCTTTGGAAATAATATCACTCAGGGAGCGTCTATTATGTAGCAGATTCTTTGCTACGTGTAGGACATACATTATCCATTTGATTCCTTGACAGCGACAGCGCTGAGCTATGTACTGTTATTCCTACTGATAAATGAGGAAACTGGAGTGTGCACACCTTAGTTAGTCCAAGACTATGAGCCAGTACTTAGTGGATGCAAATCAGGGCTCTCGCTTTCTGGATCCTGTGTGCTTTGCACCTGCACCGTCTCTGATCGGAGTATGTGCTTTAATATGGTAACGTGGGTGTTCTCCAGTAGGGCAGGGCTGAGGGTTCCCTGAGGACACCACGTGGTGGTCTAGACCATCTTCAGAACACTGTTGGTCATTGCTGTTGGGATTGAACAGGAGTCACTGCAGAAAATACTCTTCTGTTTGGTTAAAACCTGCTGTAAGGAGTGAAGTAAGTCAGAAAGAGAAAAACAAATACCGTATGCTAACACATATGTATGGAATCTAAAAAAAAAAGGTCATGAAGAACCTAGGGGCAAGACAGGAATAAAGACGCAGACCTACTAGAGAATGGACTTGAGGACACGGGGAGGGGGAAGGGGAAGCTGGGACGAAGTGAGAGAGTAGCATGGACTTATATATACTACCGCATGTAAAGTAGATAGCTAGTGGGAAGCAGCTGCATAGCACAGGGAGATCAGCTTGGTGCTTTGTGACCACCTAGATGGGTGGGATAGGGAGGGTGGGAGGGAGGGAGACACAAGAGGGAAGAGATATGGGAACATATGTATACATATAGCTGATTCACTTTGTTATAAAGCAGAAACTAACAAACCATTGCAAAGCAGTTATACTCCAATGAAGACGTCAAAAAAAACAAAAACCTGCTGTAAGGAATTTGTATTTCTAGCTGAGATGCACAGTTTGTTCCTGTCCTTTAAGTCCTATGTCGTGTTTTGTTTGAGTGTTGCTTGGTGAAATTAGCTCTTGTCTTAAAAGAGGACAACTGTCCCCTTTCTTGGGCACTTGTTCCTCCAAGTCCTCTGTGGCTTTGTCCTCTCCTGTCCCCACTAGCTGGTGTTTGTCTCTTATCTGTCTGAACGATCAGCCCCTCGGGAACCTTCGCTTGCTGTGTGGTCGGCCCGCTTGGGTTCTGGGTTCTGGGTGCCTGCCGGGTCCTCCCGCCCCCGCCCCACTCCCGCAGTTTGTCGTTTGTCGTGCTCTCCACGGTCGTGGACTTAGAGATCGTTCGATGCTTTGCCTCACGTGCAGTGGACTGCAGCCGTAAGATTGGTTTCTCTGCCCCTTTGACAAGCAAGGGAGAGCTGGAAATGCCCTCTCTCGGAGCTGGCCGGGCGGAGGTCGGGGGCTAGAGGTCCCATTTGGTGGGCAAGTTGCTGCTCGAAGGTGCCGGATTAGAGACGATCCCCCGGCACAGGGACAGCGGAGAGGGGAAGGGAGCAGGTGAGGGAAGAAGGGGACAGCTGGATGGAGAGGAACGGGTGTGAACACCAATGGAGTGAAGACGCTAGAAATGATGGGATAACAGCGGTCCAGCGCTGGCATGAGAAGGCGTCCCTGAGGAACCTCGTCTCTGCGCTGGCGGGACACTTCCTACCCGCCTGCCTTCTCATTCACCCTGCAAATTCCCAAGCTGTGTGGGCGGCTTCCCCCAAAAGAGGCCTTGGAGCCTCTTGGGAAGGAGTCAGGACGAGCATCTTCCGGGAGGGAGGACAGAGGGGCTGTGTGGTGGGGGTGACCGTCACATCAGAGCTGAGCAGAAGCGGCTCCACACGCACCCCGCCAGGGCCCACACGGGAACATGCCCGCCGGTGGCCGCAGAGCCGCTGTTCAGCCTCCGCTGCGGAGCCGTCCCCAGGGCCTGGCCGGTGCGGGAGGGAGGAGGCGTTGGCGAGAGCACACTCTCCCTGCCTGACCGCTGGCCTCCAGCTCACGGGGAATGTCAGCCTCGCCCTGCACTGGCCCCGGAACTTCAGCAGCCGCTGCAGCGCCGAGCCCAGAAGGTTCCCTTAGAAGGCGCGGGCTGCTGTGTCCTCTTTGGCCACTCGAGGTTGTCCCTGTTCGTCCCGACAGATGCCAGCTCCCAGTGTCGCAGAGAGCTTTTCGTCGTTACGGAAAGCAGGTTTTATCCTGCTAACCCTGGAAACAGCTCGCTGATGGAAACAACGCAATGCCAATATTTACTGTAAATACGGTGACCTAATACTTTCATTTCAAAACTGGGAGTCGGGAAACTTAAAGCACGGCTCCTTTCTCCCTGACAGGTGACCTCAGGTAAAACATCTGACTTACACTCTGTGGTTGCTTGGAGGACCAGAGCTCTGCAGGAGGGAGGGGTGGGCTGTCTACGTGTACTGCACGTGCGGATGTATAGGTGGCAAATAACTTCTGGGAATCAGTCTGTCTGCCTCCCCAGTTCCACCCCTCTCCTCCTCATGGGTCCCAGTTCCTTCATCCCACTCTTTGTTTTCTTCCTTGACTGGTGAGCTCAGGTAACATATCTCATCACTGGCCTCAGTTTCCTCATCTGTAAAATGGGTGGAAAACCCTCCCTGTGGCCTTGTTTCCAGGACCTGCAGGGCCTGATGTGTTGCCTGACACTCGGGCAGTGCTCAGCAGATCGGAGCCTCAAATTACGAGGGACGTCTGTGACTCTCGTTTGTGTGTGTGGAATGTCCGTCTTCCCTCTGCACTGGCCTGTGCCAGCTCGTCTTCTCCCTTATTTGCCTGCCTGTTTTGTCTCCCTTCCCGTCTTCCTCCCCCTTCCGTCCTCCTTCCCCTCCCCTTTCTTCTTCTGCAGCTTTATGTAGGTATGTCATTTCCATACTATACAATTCGACCGTTTTACGTGTCCAGTCCAGTGACTTTTAGTAAAGTCAGAGTTGGGCATCCATTCCCGGAATCCAGTGTTTCAGAGCATTTCCATCACCCGAAAAAGATCCTTTGTACTGCCTGGTCCCACCCCGGCCCCAGGCAACCACGAATCTCCTCTCGGTCTTTCCGGGTTTGCCTGTTCTGGACATTGATATGAATGGAATCGTGTTCTCTGTGGCCTTTTGTGCGTGGCTTAGTTCCCTCAGCATCACGTGGTTCAGGTTCATCCGTGTTGTAGCCTGTGTCACTAACTCATTCCTGTTTCTTGCTGAATACTAGTCCGTCGTGTGGACAGACTGCCTTTGTTCATTTGTTCATCAGCTGGTGGGTATCTTCGCGGTTTCCCGTGCGTGCCCTGTCTTAACTGTCCGAGTGGGCGCATCCCCACCTCCGGTGGGCACCCGGGGGAGGTGATGAAGCGCCGTGGCCAGGGGGGAGACAGGTCACTTAAGTCCATGGACTATCAGTCAGTTCCATCGCTTGTAAATAGGGCTCCTAAAATATGTCATAAGCTCGTTAGGAAAATCTAATAAACCAACTATTTGAAAAATGTGTTTCATGTCGTCTCTGTCTGACCTCAGGAAGTAACTCTGGATTCCTGTAACGTGGAGAAAAATCCCCGGCTTCATCCGACTGACAGCTAAATGGACGAAGCTTCGGGAGGCACCTCTTCCACGTTGCTTTTCTTAAGATAAAGCGTGTAGCGTGCTCGTGTCCGGTCTTGCCTCCTGCTAGTGTGGAATGGGTTCGTCTGTAGAGTGTCAGGATGTCTGGGGGCGGCGGGCTGCACCCCGAGGCTGGATGCCTTGTCTTGCATTGTTCTGCCCTCTCCATGGAGTGGAGCGAGCGTCAGGCGGTCACAGACACCTCGTCCTGCGCCCAGGCCCTCCTTCACGGGGTCGGCGAGTCCCTCGCAGGCCTGGCTCTGCGGTCAGTGCCCAGCCCGGGACAGTGGGGGACACTCGTCCCCGTGTTGTGCATCATGCCACTGGGCGATGGGAGGCGCCGTTTATTGGCAGAAGCGCGGGAACTGGGTGGTCCCGGACGCTTGGCTCGTGGAGCAGGGGTGCTGAGGTGGGTCGCGGTTGAAGTATGGGGGTTGGCTGGAGTTGGCCGCGTGCTCCCTTCCACGACGGCTGGAAACCGCTATTAGTGTGTTTTATTATGGTCTGCGTGGCTCAAGGGAGCCTGGGGCTGTCTGAATTCCGCAGCACGCATCTGGTCTTGACCACTGAGGAAGGCGCTAGAGTAACTTGCCTGTTTCCAAGTTTCTAGAAGAGCAAGCAACTCGTCATAGAACATCCTTTGTTTCTTTTCAGAGCTTTCACAGCAAGTCCAGTGCAAACTTAGGCCCTGTAGAGTTAAAGCCAAAAGGAGACAAAACCTTAGAGAACGCTAAGACGGCCTCCCTGCCCTGCCTCAGTTTACGTTGGAAAACATCTGCGTATGATGGTCAGGGAGGGGAGAGGGCCGGCACTTCTTCCCGAAGCGGCCTCAGCTCTGTGACCTGCCTGGGAGAGCAGTTATCCGCTGAGATGCAACACGAGTCTTCCGTGGAAGGAAACGGGAAACCTAACAGAGGGCTGGATGCATGGAATCGGCGACATCATTATCTTGACTGAAATTTCACCAGGTGGCTCTCGGGGTTGAGATAGACAACATCGAGTAATACCAGGTTACACCGAATATTCATGGTTTTTGTCACTTCCCTTGGCGTGCTTGAGGCCAGCAGCCCTTGCCTGCCCGGTGAGCGGCGTTGGTTCTCCACAGCCGTGAGGGGGCTCTGGGGAAGGGGCGGGTTTCTGCTGGTCACCCCCTGTGGTTTGGGTGCCGTGTATTCACGTGATGGGTCTCCTGCCCTCCTCACCCGCGTTTCCTTGCTGCGGCCTGGGATCTGGCCAGGAAGGAAACCTTGTGTGTTCTTCTAAGGCTCAAGAGCTTCCCCACCCCCTCACCCTCCAGAAAACAAGTGACTGAGGGTGAGTCTTTGAAAACCACAGCTGGAGCTCCTAGTGCCTTCTGTGTGTGCTTCCTAACTGCTCATTACAGCCCCACCTCCAGGCCTTGCAAACGCCCTTCCAGAGGAATTCTTTTAAAAAGGCTTTAAGGGGAGTTCCCCGATGGCCTAGTGGTTAGGATTCCGGGCTGTCACTGACATGGCCCGGGTGCAGTCCCTGGTTGGGGAACTGAGGGTCCCGCAGACCACACAGTGCAGCCAAAAATAAAAATAAAATAAAAGGCTTTTAGGAATAGAACTCAGTTGAATGACTCAATGAAGTTCTGACTTTTTTTTGGTTTTGACATTTTATATATGTGTACTTGTATACACACACACGTGTACGTATATGGATACACTGTACATGGGAAACCGTCCGCAGCATCGAAGGGTGAACGACAGGCATCACCCTGAAAGTGTCCTCATGCTGCACCCTTGCGATCTCTCCTTCCAGCCTCGCCCCCAGCCCTGACGCCAGTCTGCTTTCTGACCCACTGGGGGTCACTGTACGTTTTCTGGAATTTCATACAAACGGACTCTGGTCAGTACTCATTCCTCTCCGGCTGCTCTCCTCAGTAATTGTTCTGAGGTCACCTGTGTGGACGAATATACCAGTAGTTCGTTCCATTTTTTCACTACACTGGCAGGCTGTGTGTTACGTGCTGGTGGGAATCTGTATTTTTGAATATTAGAGGCTACTTTCTAGAAATAGTTGAAAGGAGAGCTAACGAGGCGGACAGAGCCAACTTCCCTTGGCTGTGAAGGCTGCCGCTCTGGACGGATGGAGAGAAGCACGTGTCCGCCACTTCCGATTCCTGCGTTTAGCCCCAATGCCGCGAGCTCTGACTTCAACCTTGACTTAGGTCTTCTCTAAACTGGGAAGGTTATCTCCTACCATGTTGGAGGCCATTGGACACCTTCATTTTATCACCAGCAGGAGAACAGTGGAAGGTTTTTCAGGGGATTATTAAGGGGTGTGACGTCCATCTGGGAGGAGAATGTGACTTCACAAGGCCTTGCACACCTGCTTCAGTGTGCCATTCCCAGCCTGCCTGCTCTACTAGTATCTTTTTAAAAAAAATTCAAAGAATGTCTGTGGATGTACTTAAAGGCAGTCTTTCATACAGAAAAAAAAAATGTAAATTGAACTCACCTGTATAGTTGATTCCTGTCTTAAATTCTTGTGACTGCGTGTTAGAAAACAAAAATTTGAACCTCAGGGTTAAAATCTGCTGTTGTCACGGTTGCTAAGTGAAAACAGATTCAGAATTCTAGGCAGGTGTTCAGCCCATGGAATATTCTGCAGCCATTCAAGCTGCTGTTTATGCGGAGTTTATAGGAGGGCAGATGCTCGTAACTTAATGTAAAATTGAATGTGCAACGTAGAAAGAGGAAACAAAATTGAGAGTACAGAAAGATGTTACGTGTTTGTGTTTTGGTGGTTGAATGTGGATGAGGTCCCCCCACCCCCATTTCTTTAATACTTTCAAGTAATTTAAAACTTTTCTGGAGTGAGTACTTGTTTTTAAGAAGGAAAATGAGTGTTGCATGCAACCTGCTTTGCAAAACTGGGCTTTCCTGACTAGGGTTACTGGCAGACTGAAAGAACTTCTCTCTTGAAAAGTGAATATGGTAACATATGTACGCAAGGGCTTTTGTAATGGAGAAGATATTACAGTATAGATTACCGTACATGCGTTTGATGTGTTTGCGGCCTTCTCCCTTTGGCTTACATAATAAATGATGAAAACCCTGTAGAGTTTCCAGCTGGGGCCACCGAGAATTCCTAGGAAGGGAAAGCGGAGTCGACAGGAGAGAAGAAGCTGGGAGAGATGCCGGTGTGACAGTAGCTTTTTCTTTCTGTGGTCCGCTGTGTGTCAGACGCAGGATGCTCACTGCACTGTCCGTTGCCCCACGGTTAGTATTCCCCCCCTTTCCCGAGGTCACACAGCTCAGCAAGGGCACTGACAGACCGCGATGTCCCAGTCTGCCTTTGAGGCATTGCTGGACACTCCTCAGCAGTTACTCACCATGAGTTACATGCAAAAACGACCAGAGACTTTTCAGTAACGGGCCACAGAATTGAATCTGATGTCGCAATGCTGTGCGGTGTGTATGTTTGTGCATGGTATTGTAACTTGGCCACTTCTTTTTTTTTTTTTTGCTGTACTGCGCGGGATGTTAGTTCCCCAACCAGGGATCGAACCCGTGTCCCCTGCATTAGAAGTGCAGGGTCCGCTGGCCCGCCAGGGAAGTCCCAGTAACGTCTTTAATAAGCATTCTGTGTTACAAGTTTTTCTTATTTATGATTTCCTGAGATTCTTTCAGTTCTTGTTAAAGCAACATAAATTTAAGGAGTTTGGACCTTTTCCCCTCAACCTAGTTAGCGTTCTACTTAATGATTGATATATCTTTTATTTAAAGGAACTCCTGAAGGTCCGTGTGGGGTTCTGAGCGATTTCTGAAATGCATTCGCGCTTTTCCGTTGCACCTTGGCAGCCACGCCTGTCCTGGGGTCCTCGGGAGAGAATTCAGCTGCCGGGCGTGCGGCGGCTGGATGACTTTTAGTCCTAGCCTGTAAGCACGGTGGGCTCTTAAGGGGGAGTGGAGGTCCCCTCCTGTCCCTGAGTCTGAAGGCAGCACGTAACCTGATGGCACACATGCCTTTGGTCCATTCAGAGCCTTCAAGGGGATCTCCCCCGACGTGCTCTCGCAGCTGTGGAAGGCCGGGGAGCCAGGCAGGATTCGGTCTGGTCCTTCGGTTTCCTCGGAGATGCTGTCTTGCGTTCCACACCAGTGCCACGTCGGGGAGGGCCGGAGGCCCGGTCTGTCCCTCTCTCACGTTTCCCCTCCCTCCCGCCTTTCCTGGAGGTGGGGTGGGGTCTGTCTTGGGAGGGAAGTAAAGAAAGCTGGAATTTGTCTCCAGTGCTTCCAATGTGCCCTTTTCTGACACCGTCCCACCCATCAGGTGGCTGGGGTGCCGTCCGTCCGCCTGGCAGGGGCTCGTCATCCAGTGGGTTGGCCCAGGAGGTCTGCAAGCCCTGTCGCAGTCAGGCTTGTTGTTGAATCCTTGCAGCTCTTCTGTGGCTTATAGGACTTTTCTAAGACATTTAATTTAGTGACTTGTATCTTAAAAAAAAAGATGATATGGGTATCCATTTCTTAAAGGCTAAGGTTTCAAGTTACTCTTGGGGAAATGATGCGAGTTGCCTTCTGCCTTGCCCCCGTGATCCCTCGAGCTGGATGTTGCCGTGTTTAAAGGAGAGCCCTGCCGTGCTGAGCTCTGTTTCTCCAGGCTTCTGAAGGCGATGGAGTAGGGCTGCGTGTCTGCTTACTTGCTGTCCTGTTCCCACGTCCCTACAGCCCGGCTGCCCCGGAAGTTCTCCCCTGTGGGCTTCACCCAGCAGCTTCCCTGGGCATCGTGCCCTGGGCCTCACAACTGCTAAAACACTTTGAGGTGGCATCTTGGCTTCCTGGTGCTTTTGCTGAGGTGCGCTTTATCCATCAGCATGACCTTGACCCCAGGGGCCCTAGGCCTCTCACCGGGCAGTGAGCTGGCCTGTCATTGGATATGGTTGTTGAAGTGCAGATGCCAGTCGCCGGTGTCATGGTGGTATTGATGTAAGAGTGGCATAACCCTGCTGTGGGCAGTACCGAGGGACACCCCAGCAAGGGGCTGGTTCTGTTCTAGAACAGATGCTTTTGGGGCTGTGCTGCTATGTGTTTTCTGAGTTTTGTTGCTTTTTTATTTCCTTGAAATAGTAGACACACCCTCTGTTTTTTTTTTTTTTGGCTGCACCTCGCGGCATGCGGAACTTCCCCGACCAGGGATCGAACCCGAGCCCGCTGCAGTGGAAGCACAGAGTATTAACCACTGGACCGCTGGGGAAACCCTATTTTTTTTTCTTTTTTTTTGTGGTATGCGGGCCTCTCACTGCTGTGGCCTTTCCCGTTGCGGAGCACAGGCTCCGGACGCGCAGGCTCAGCGGCCATGGCTCACGGGCCCAGCCGCTCCGCAGCATGCGGGATCTTCTCGGACCGGGGCACGAACACGTGTCCCCTGCATCGGCAGGCGGACTCTCAACCACTGTGCCACCAGGGAAGCCCCCCCTTTTTTTTTTAATGTGTATATTTTTGGTAATGTAACTTGCATTCAGAAAAGTGATCCCACAGTGATAAACAGCTGGATGAATTTTCATGGGATGAACACAGCTGTGTAACCCACTACCCAGATCAAGAAATAGAACGTTCCTATTTATGTTCTGGGAATGTTCTAGTCTCCCAGAGGTGCCCTTGAGTCTCCCCGCCAAAATACTGCTATCTTGAACTTTCACACCACAGGTTAGCCCCTATTTGACTTTTATGTAAATGGAATAATATATTTATGTCTAGCGTTTTTTTACTCAATCTTACATATGTGACATTCACTCCTATTATTGCTGGTGGCAGTTGTAGCCCGTTTTCTTTGCCGAACCTCAGTGTTTCTTTTTTTCTTTTTTCTTTTTCCGGTACGCGGGCCTCTCACTGTTGCGGCCTCTCCCGTTGCGGAGCACAAGCTCCGGCTGCGCAAGCTCAGTGGCCATGGCTCACGGGCCCAGCCGCTCCGTGGCATGTGGGATCTTCCTGGACCGGGGCACGAACCCGTGTCCCCTGCATCGGCAGGCGGACTCTCAACCACTGCGCCACCAGCGAAGCCCTCAGTGTTTCTTTTTCTAAGGGCACTTCTGAACGTGGTTTTGAGCTTAGTTTAGTCCCTTCTCATCCTTCCCCAGAGGCGAGCCATCTTGAACACAGATTTGGCGTCTGTGTTGCCTCGGAGCCTGTGTCTGGCTGCTCTGCGGTGGGTGTCTGCCTTCCAGAAAATTCATTGTTTTCCCACAGCCGGTGGGTAACTCTTCAGTAGAGCCTTGGGGATCATGTGAGCTGCTTCTGGGTTTCACTTCCTGTCCGGCACACCTGAGGGTTGTAGAGGTTTGCAGGTGGTGGGCTCTTAGAGGTGGAATCTGCACTCCAGGACAGGTCGGCTTCCCACGGTTAATAAGGGCCAGAAGAGGGCTTTGGACCTGTTGGTTTTCCTCATTTGGGTTTCTCAACACCGTTAACCGTGTTTATCGTTCTGTGCTTGTCTCGGCTTGAGCTGAGTATCCACGGAGCCGGACAGATCTTGTAGAAGAAGGCTGGCATGCCAGAGGGATAGCATTCAAACCCAAGGGCAAGGGATGGGACCTTGAAATTTACACCCGTCTCTGGGTGCGTCATTGGTCGGGGCTTTGACGTGACTGCGAGATGGTGCTCGAGGAGTAATGGTCATGTTGGGGGCTTTTGGGGTGCATCGTGGGCTGCTGGGCGAGAATCTGTTTCATAAGCTGTCTTCTGCAGCGAGTGACCATGGCGTGCTGAAATGCAGCATGTACCAGAGGATGGTAGCATTTTGCGGAACATCCCAGCCTACCGCTGAGGTTTTCAGTACAGAGGAGCATAGGAGACTCAGTGTCCTGGGGGCGTCTGCATAAGTAAGTAGAGGTCCGGGGAAAGGGAGAGGAGGGGGTGCTGGAGGAATCATAAGGTAAAAGTTTTACCGGGAGGACAACTGATCAAATGTCCAGTTGTATAAAATGTGTTCTTCCTAAGAAGTCCGAGGGGCAAGGCGTGGCCAGTCCTGAAACGAGTGCTGTCTGGGGTTTATTTTAATCGGTGTTCTCATCCTCACCAGTGATTGGGGAACCTGCTTGTGCTAACTTTCGTGTGTCGACTGCTGTAACACGGTCCGACTTTTCCGCGTTTCCAGTGTTGCCTCGTTCTTTCTTAAGATTTCTTCCATTCAGCTTACTCTTGTCCCAGTCGCTTTGTCATTTTAAAAATAGTTTTTTTCTCTTTTTTAAATATTTATTTATTTGGCTGCACCAGGTCTTACTTGTGGCATGTGGACTTCTTAGTTGTGGCATGCATGCAGGATCTAGCTGCCCGACCAGGGATCGAACCCAGGCCTCCTGCGTTGGGAGCGCGGAGTCTTACACACTGGACCACCAGGGAAGTCCCAGAATAGTTTTTCTCCTTAATCTCTGGCACCTGTAGCTGCATTGCTCCTCACCCACAATGCAGGTAAGGGGTGGAAGGAGGAATATATTATGGATTTGAAAGGCTTACGTTCTAAGGGGGTTAATACCACCCAGGCCTCGGAGTGCGTGTCATGAGGGTTATAGATGTACGAATCCACATTTTGTGAGCTCAGTTCAAGGTAGCCTTGGGGGATCCTGCCTTTGTTTTCCACCCTGACTGTTGAAATACGTTTGTTATGGTTCTTGAATTTAAAAGGATTTTCAAGATGCTTGTCAAAATGCTTCGCACAGGACGGGCTCATTGGTTCTAAGTATACTGGGAGTCAGATGACGGTACCTACAGTCATACGAGCTTGGTGTATTTGTTCAGAACGTAGTGGAGCCCTTCCCATAAGCCAGGTTCTGTGCTGGGAGGTCTGGGGAGACTTCCAGGAAGAGGACTTGGGTATGAGGTGGATAGCTCGCCACAGGGCTCATCACCTCACTTCGTAATCTGTGTCCTGAACCCAGCAGAGTTGACAATCTGTGAGTTAATGTTAGGAGTCTACCCAAAGTAAGGCAGGACAGGCTTTCGTTTTATTGACCCCAAGGGACTGTTCATTTAAAAATTGTCCATTAAATTCTGTACTCAAATGAGAATATGGTTAAAAGTCTCATACCATACAGACATCCTGTAATTCCATTAAGTGCAGAGGGACATCACGTCTAATTCCCAGGGTTTTCTTTAAGTGAGCTAGATAAATTCACATCAGTGAAGCATTATTGATGTTACTGTCTAGCTGTCCGTCGAGATGGAAGAAGATACACTTCCTTTTTATAAAAGCTGAGTGCTTTAATGGTGTGGATTTAAAGCCAAGTTCTGTGTCTGCCTAGAAGGGTGGTAGAGAGAAGGGCCCTGCGTTCCACATGCTTAAGTTCCCCCTCCCTGCTCCCTTTGATGACTGTAACTGTCGAGTTTTTTCCATGGGCTGAGTTGTTGATAGTCTGCTGAGTGTTAGTGGCAGCAAACAGGCTGCATCAGTAGAACTTGGGTAGTCATTTTTCTAAGACTTTGCAAAGTGGCTTCATATTATGAAGTGAGTGAGTGGCTTGCTGACCGGCCGCTGGGTGAGAGTTCACATCCTCTGAAACGAGTAGTGGACGTTGGTCGGTGTTTGGCTTCCTCGCTCCCGTGGCCCTTCCTTGGAGCACCCCGATTCCTTTACGAAAATCGCTTCCCCGTTGTTAAGTCTTGGCTTGTCCCCACGGCCTCCCAAGGGTCAGCCAGCCACATTCCTTCGCTTCTGCCCCCGGAACAACCTGGGTGGCCGTGTGATCCGCTCTTGGCCAGTCTTTTTAATTAAGCTTGTATTTTGAGAGAACTGTAGATTGACTTGAAATTGTAAGACTATAGAGAGATGCCACATACCCTTTACCTGGTGTCTCCCAATGGTAACACCTTGCAAAGCTCTAGTAACAGTGTCACAACCAGCATGTTGACATGGATACGGTCAAGATACAAACCGTTCGATCCCGCATGTGGCCCCTGGATAGCCATACCCGCTCCCTCCTGCCCTCAGCCCCACCTTAAGCCCTGGCTGCTGGTTTTGTAATTGTTTCATTTCAAGAATAAGACATAAATAGAATCAGACAGTGTGTCACCTTTGGGGATTGGCTGTTTTCACATAGCATAACTCTCTGGAGATGTGCCCACGTGTATGTATATCAGTAGTTGATTTTACTGCTGAGTCATGTTCCATGCTGTTCACTCACTGAACGACCTTGGGCCAGTCTCTTGTCTCAGACTCCTAGGACTTTTGTCCTTACACGAGGAAGTAAGGAAAGAAGGAGGGGTTGGAGCACATTCACGCAGCCGCCTCCAGGACCTTGGCATGCCAACCAGCCGGTTTGTGCCCTGGGGCCGTTGCGGACTTTCCTTGTCCTCTTTGCTCTCTGGAACCTGCTTGGGCAGTTCCCGGTCCTGTGGTTTGCATGTTTCCCCATCTCTCTGTAATAAATTCCACTTTGCTTGTCTCTCGGTCGGAGCCTTAAATGATCCAGAACCCGGTGATTACTTGGTCATATATGCCCCACCTCGAGCTAACTGGCCATCCAGGAGGCTGGAGTTCAGAGAAAACAGTGCAGCGCTGCCACTCAGATGTTTGAGTTTCTCGCCGGTTCGTCCAGTATTTTCCTCTGAAGTTTGTGTGTGCAGACAGTGCTGTTACCCCAGGCGCATGAATGGAAACGTGGAAAGGCACAGAATTGTTTTTCTTCTACTCTGTCAAAACACTGCTGCTTCCCCTTTCTGGTGACACTACTCTTTTAGCTTTTGCTTTCGGTTGCCTCCTCTGTCCTGCTTTTATAAGGATAAAAAGTTCAGAACCTTATTCTGTGGTAAAACTCTGTTAATCAGTCATTGACCACTTAGCCTGGAATTTAACTTAGAGCCAGGGATGTTCCTTAGGTGACGAGTGTCTGTTTTGTCCCATCAGTTTCTAGTCTTGTATTAATAGGAGTTCACTGTGTCAGACAAGAGGCCTGTCTCTGCCTCATTCCGTTCCTTTCAAGTTAGGGTCCAGCAGGAAGGGCCTGCTCGTTAAAGGCAGTGTCTCCTGAAGCTGATGGAGATGTACAGAAGGGCAGGGCGTGACTACCAGCTGGCTGAGCCATCCACATCCTTTGGGGGAGGTTAGTGCCCATGAAAAGGCCGAGTGGTAGTCTGTAAAAAACAACAGCAACAACAAAAAAACCTGACAGCAACTCCCAGCAACATATTCAGCTAAAGCTTTGATTGCTTGGAATATTCAATTGACTAGATTGATTTTCCACGCTCTGCTCCTAAGGACCTTCCAGGCTTCTCTGTGCTGGGGTGGAGAGCAGCAAACATATGACCTCCTGGTGCCCAAACCGTCTGTACAAGTTTTCCTGCTGAGACTTGTCTAGCTCCTTGCTGGGGTTGGTTTGTTTGTTTGTTTGTTTGTTTGTTTTTTTGGTAGCATCTGAGGCTTAATTCTTTCTTATTTTATTTATTTTATTTTTGGCTGTGTTGGATTTTCATTGCTGTGCACGGGCTTTCTCTAGTAGCGGGGGCTACTCTTTGTTGAGGTGCGCGGGCTTTTCATTGCCGTGGCTTCTTCTTGTGGAGCACGAGCTCTAGGGCGCACGGGCTTCAGTAGTTGTGGCTCGCGGGCTCTAGAGCGCAAGCTCAGTAGTTGTGGCTCGCGGGCTTTGTTGCTCCGCGGCATGTGGGATCTTCCCGGATCAGGGCTTGAACCTGTGTCCCTGCATTGGCAGGCAGATTCTTAACCACTGTGCCACCAGGGAAGTCCCTGAGGCTTAATTCTTAATGGCATCATCTTGAATTTCTGTTTGAACTGGGTCTGCCGGAGGCTTTCTTTCTGTTATGCGCAGTCTCCCTTGGGACACACATCATAACCTTATTAGGGCACAGGTCTGCATGAATTGCAGTTTTCAGGTGTGTTGAATTAGACCCACAATAAAAATGACTGTAGAATTGCTGTTGCAGAAAAATTTAATTATGCTAATAATCGAGGCTAAAATTACTTGTAGATATATAAACATTTCCTAGTAACTTTAGTCAGGAAATGGAAAATTCTCTAAAACACATTACAACTTAGAGAATTTTATAAGGATACTCCTCATAGATAAAGTTATATTTTTAAAATGAGATACTAATTTTCTAGGTTACAGAAAAATCATGCAATAATCATTAGTGCCTTGGGGGAAAATGGTATTTTAGAACATTATAGAACATAAGAACGTAAGAAATGTAATCTGTTTTAAAAATTTTTATTGGAATATAGGTGACTTACAGTTTTGTGTTAGTTCAGGTGTACAGCAGAGTGGTACAGTTATACATATGTTCGTTCTTTTTCACATTCTTTTTGCATACACTTATTACAGAATATTGAGTAGAGTTCCTTGTGCTCTACAGTAGGTCCTTGTTGTTTATCCATTTTATATATAGTGGTTTGCATCTGTTAACCCCAAACTCCCAATCCACCCCTCCCCCTGCCACCCCCTTGGCAACCACAGTTCTGCTCTCTGTGTCTGTGATCTTGTTTCTGTTTCGTGGATAAGTTCATTTGTGTCATATTTTAGATTCCAGGTACAAGTGATATCGTTTGGCATTTTGGACAAAGTATTTTTTAATACCCTGTCATGGGAGATAGCTGCCTGCCCCCCCTTTTTTGAACACAGTGATAAAAGTCCCAAATAGTCCCATATCAGTCCTAGCAGACGAATATATATTTTGTATTAATTTGTCCCCCGTAGGGCGGAATAAAGCACAGGAGATGAAACGAAGGCAGGCTGTGGCCAGCTTCAAAAATGCCCTTGCACAGCAGTGTAAAGCAGCTATACTCCAGTAAGGAAAAAAAACAACAAAATGGCCTTGGTGCTGCTGAGTGTTACAGCGCCCCAACCCAGGAAGACATAATGGCTCCTTCCCTCCTCTGGGCACAGTCTTGGGGTGTGTCGGGCTCTCGTGGCCCGTGCCTGCCTCTGCACACTTCTGCCCATCGTAAACCGGCACATGGTTACCTGTTTTCCCTTGACGAGTGAGTAATACAATCTTCAGCCTGGGGAAGAAGGAGAAGTGGGCTCCTAAGCAGACTCTGACGTCCTGATACAAGGTTGCACACCTCCTTCCCGCGAAGCACAGCGCAGAGGCTCTCGACGCGCCCTGACTCGGCAGACGATGAGGTGCTGCTGTGTCGGAAGAGTTAAAGTCATTTTAATACGAGTCTTTTTTTTTTTTTTAAACTTAAGAATGAGTCCAGTTTTTCCCCAAAGCTGTGAATGCACTTGGGAGACATAAATGTAACATTCAGGAATGAGGATTTCGCCTATGAAAGCTGGCCGCTGAAAAGTCGGCAAAAGGTTTCTGGTTTTTTTCGGCGCAGACGCATCAGGATTGGAGTAGCTTAAATCTTTTCTTTCTTTTTCTTGAAGTATAGTTGAGTTACAGTGTTGTGTTAATTTCTGCTGTACACCACAGTGATTCCGTTATACATATTCACATTCCTTTTCATATTCTTTCCCATTATGGTTTATCGTAGGATATTGACTGTAGTGCCCTGTGCTCTACAGTAGGACCTTGTTGTTCATCCATTCTACGTATACTAGTTTGCATCTGCTCATCCCACACTCCCAGTCCGCCCCTCCCCCACCCCTCCTCCCCCTTGGCAACCACAAGTCCGTTCTCTGTGCCTGTGAGTCTGTTTCTGTTTCGTAGATAAGTTCATCTGTGTCATATTTTAGATTCCACACATAAGTGATACCCTATGATGTTTGTCTGACTTACTTCACTCAATGTGATCATCTCTAGGTCCGTCCATGTTGCTGCAGATGGAACTGTTTTGTTCTTTTCTATGGCTGAGTAGTATTCCATTGTATACATGGACCACATCTTTATCCATTCATCCGTGATGCACGTTTAGGTTTCCATGTCTTGGCTGTTGTGAACAGTGCTGCTCTGAATATAGGGGACGCATGGAGTAGCTGAAATCTTAAGTGCTTTCCTTTTTTTTTTCTATTTTTAGATGACAGAGGGAGGTTACAAGTTAGAAACATAATATTTTGGCAGTTTTGGTTTGATTCTAAACTTCAGTTCACTGGGGAGAAATAATATTACTGCGGAGATGAGGAATGTGTTTAGTGAAACACCTGTGTGCATGTAGTAGTCCCATTGATTTAAACTCTCTAGATTTTCTAAGTCTCCAACCCTCACTCCCCTCGTCCATGATATATGTTTTAAATGCATTATACTCCTCTGTCAGCCAGGAGTACAGGTGTTAGATGAGGAGAAATGTAGTGACTTGGAGCTGGTAGATTTCTAGGGCGTACGCAATATGTCTTAAATAAAAACATGAGTACAGCAAGACGTTATAGGTTTTCAAAGTAGCCTGTGTCTCAGACGTGATAATAAATGATGCCCCTCAGCGGTTTTTTGTTTTTTTTTCTTTTTTGGCCACCATGCGCGGCCTGTGGAATCTTAGTTCCTCGACCAGGGATTGAACCTGTGCCCTTGGCCGTGAAAGTGCAGTCCTAACCCCTGGACCGTCAGGGAAATCCTTCAGTAGGTTTTTTTTTTTTTTTTTTTTGCGGTATGCGGGCCTCTCACTGTTGTGGCCTCTCCCGTTGCGGAGCACAGGCTCCGGACGCGCAGGCTCAGCGGCCATGGCTCACGGGCCCAGCCGCTCCGCGGCACTTGGGATCTTCTCGGACCGGGGCACGAACCCGGGTCCCCTGCATCGGCAGGCGGACTCTCAACCACTGCGCCACCAGGGAAGCCCCGTCAGTAGTTTTTTAATTAGAAAAGCTAACAAAGTTTTAGTGTTTCAAACTGTTTTAGTTGGTGTTGATTTTTTTAACATTATAAACATTAAAAGGAAAAAACGATTTGCATTTATAAAGAATTCGGACTCATTCTAAAGTATGGATGTCTTCTGGATGAACCCGTCTGGTTCTCTAAGGACCTCACCCTAGGCCCTTCCAGGGAGCCCCGGGAGAGGGTGGGGTGGGGTGTGTGTGTGCTGCTGCCTCACCGCCCAGCCCCATGCTGGGCACACCTAGGGCCCTGGGACCCTTCGGGTCTCTGCCCTGCATCCACAGTCGGTGTCTTTGTTCACGGCCACAAGCAGAGGGAAAGGGTGGTTCCAGATGTTTCTGCCCTTTGATGGCAGAGACAAAGGCTTTCCTCACAGGCCTCCAGCCGACATCCGCTCCCGTCTCCTGTCAGGACCGTCACGGCTACCCTCCCTGTGAGGGGGGACGCACGGGGCCCCTCCCGTGTCTGCGGGGACTCTGGCTCCACAGTGCTGCCGGCCACCGCGGATGGTCGCATCCTAGTGACAACGGTGGAGGGCGGCACCTGCGCAGGATGGGGTCAGGGATCCTGGAGGATCCGGACGGGGGCGAAGCCCTGATAGACCGGCCGGCCGTGGGGAGGCAGGAAGAGGACCTGGCGGTGGGCGTAGCGGAGACCACCTTGGTGTGTGCAGGATCCTAACTGGATTCTAACCGCAGAGAGGAGGCGTGTACACAGAGTAGGACGGGAACGCCCCAAATCACAGGCTGCCCCTTGGGGGTTATGCGCATGTGACTTACCCATGCAACTTTTCTTTTGGTGTGGGGGGCATTCTCGCCAAGTTTTAAAAGCAGAAGAGTGCCAGCGATTTGAGGACAGAGGAATAGTATCTGTAAAAATCCAGATCTCCAGCTTCTTTAAAACAAAAAAAAAAACAACCAGAAACCTGGAAGATTCGCCCACACTGGCTGTTAATTTCCCTGGGGCTCCCAGCCGCCAGGACCGGATCTAGCTGCTGCGCCTTCAGAGGAGAGCGCCCTGCCACCGCCCCAGGGCCCCCTTCGAGGGCTGTCTTTTGCACCCCGGTCCCCTTCCCTACTCCCTGGGTGCGAGTGTGTGCAGCCCCGAGATTCCTGTGCTTAGGTTCCCCAGGCTTGGCCTTTGACATCTATCTTTGTCCATTTGAGCTGCCGTAATTAAAAAAAAAAAAATTCCTATAAACAAGAAACATTGAGTTTTCATAGTCTGGAGGCTGGAAGTCCTGGATCCATCCAGGTGCCGGCAGATTCAGTGTCTGGCGAGGACCTGCTTCCTGGTTCATAGGTGGCATTTTCTTGTATCTTTAGCCGGTAGAAGGGGTGAGGCGGCTGTCGGGGGGGGGGGCTCTCGTATAACAGCACTGATCTCATTTCTGAAGGTTCCACCTTCATAACCCAGTCACCTCCGCGAGACCCCACCTCCTTATACCGTCACATTGGGGGTTGGGTTTCAACATGTGAATTTGGGCGGGGGGCACACGCATTCTGTCTCTCACAGCATCCCTGAGGAGAGTTTTTCAAAGAGACAGCCCTCGTGATGGGTGAGATCTTCTCTCTTTCACCCGATAGAGAGACGAAGCCTTCCGGGGAGCTCTGACTCATCCAAAGGGAAGGTGAGGTGGCCTTGGGCGGGTCCCCTTGGAGCAGCCCCTGTCCTGAGTTGCCCAGCGGCAGCCTTATCTAAAAGAACAGGCGCCGTTTCTTTGAAACAGCAGAAGGCTGGGAACGTCCATTACAAATAAACAGCCATGTGTCTGACAAGCAGGGACACTTTGTTCTCGTGTCCAGCAGTTCCGCTTCCTGTTTCTTGATTGTCTATCAGCTCCTGCAGATCGCTTTTCTTCTTTGAAAACTGCAGAATTAAGTCACTCCAGTCATCCCTGTTGAACCGGTGCTTAAATGTTCCCACTACTCATGTGCAAACGATGTATGAGAAAAGGTTCGAGTCGGGGCAGGTCTCTGTTCCCCGACTGCTGCGGAGCCCGCTTGCTTCTGCCCGGTCCGTGCCTGATGCTCGTACAACGCACTGCAAAGGGCAGGTGTGCCTCGTATTCCTCCTGTGGTGTAAGGTGAAGGCTGGCTCTAGACGGGAACTTCACTCTCCAGGCTGACTCTTTTCCCTCTCTGTTCACCCTTCCCACAGACATTGCGTGACAGACGGTGGTATCGGAGGGGAAGAGATAAAGAGACTCTCGGGGTTTTATCCTCCAGGAGGTGCTAGTCTTGCTGTGGGGCTGACAGCAGAAGCAGGGAACCGAAAACAGGGGGTTTGGGGGACTTCCCGGTGGTCCAGTGGTTAGAACTTTGAGCTTCCATTGCAGGGGGCATGGGTTCCATCCCTGGTCAGGGAACTAAGATCCCGTGCGCCACGTGGCGCGGCCAGAAAGGAAGGAAGGAAGGAAGGAAGAAAAAGGAGGGAAGGAGGGAAGGAAAGGAAGAAAGGAATACATAGGGCTTCCCTGGTGGCGCAGTGGTTGAGAGTCCGCCTGCCGATGCAGGGGACCCGGGTTCGTGCCCCGGTCCGGGAAGATCCCACATGCCACGGAGCGGCTGGGCCCGTGAGCCATGGCCGCTGAGCCTGCGCGTCCGGAGCCTGTGCTCCGCAAAGGGAGAGGCCACAGCAGTGAGAGGCCCACATACTGCAAAAAAAAATAAGGAATATATAAAAACCCCAAACCAGGGGGTTTGGAGCCCTGAGTGGTGATGCGCTCAGGGTATTCAGGAGGCCAGGAGGTGGCCACTGGGTCCCATGGTGGAAGCGGTGTTGGGGGGTCCTGGTGTGGGACCCAAAAGGATGAGTGGGGTGAGCCAGGCGGAGTGAGTGTGTGTCTGTCAGGGGTAGCGGGGTGTGAATAGAGGGGACCCAGCCAACAAAGCCTGCAGGCAAGGAGGACCATTTCTGCGGGGAGAAAGGACAGAGGCTTCTTAGTTGCAGCCCCGTGCTGTTTGGGCCGGGCTCAGGGCGTCCAGAACAAGGCCTGTTCCGCCTGGTAATGGTGGGATCTGGCTGAACACAGTGGCTCCACCTGGCCTGACTCGCTGGCCTCTCGCGTTGCTGGTGGAAGAGGCTTTGCGGCAGGTTCAAAGGGGTGTTAGAGCTGTCCGGTTTCCTGTGTTCCCCAAGAGTTATGATGACTGTTGCAGGTACTTCGTCCTTTCTCTAGTTCTCAACTGGGGGAGGTGGCTTTTGTCCCCAGCCCCCTCCCCCCCCCCCCCCGGGGCACCCTGAGTAGTATCCGGAGACGCTTGGGTTGTTCTGACTTGGGGTTGGGGACGCTGCTGACACCTAGTGGGTGGGGACCGAGAATGCCGCTCCTCAGTGTCTGACGGCCGCCACCCAGAGCACAGGACCATCCAGCCCTGGTATTGGAGGGGAAGCCCTGGTATTGGATGTCTGTAGCGCCGTGACGGGGAGAGGCAGTGTGGTACCCCATCGTACCCCATCGTTGGGCTATGCCGTGTATTGTCTGCTGGACATTTGGGTGGTTTCTGTGTTTTAGCTGGTGTGGTTGATGCCAGTATGATCATTCTTGTACGGGCCTCTTGGTGAACATACCTACACAGGGTTGACTTGAAGGTTATTCTCTCTGTTTCTGCAAGTGGTTGTGTTGATCTGTGCATCCGCCCCGTACACAAGAGTTGCAGGGGTTAGAAGCAGGCCACGTGTCCACCGACAGGCGAAAGGATAAGGAAAATGTGGCGTACACATACGATGGAATATTAGCGTTAGAGAAGTGTGATCACGTGGACGAACCTCAAGCGCCGTAACCAGACACAGAAGGACAATCCTGTATGATTCCACTTACACAGGGTATCCTCAGGAGTCAAGTTCATGGAAACAGAAAGCAGAACGGTTGTTGCCAGGGGCCGGGAGGTGCTGGATGGATATGGAGTTGTGCAAGGTGAAGTTCTAGGGATCGGTTACACACAATGTAATTCTAGGGAACACTGCTGAGCTGTACGTTTAAAAACGGTTGACGGTAAATTTTCTGTGGGGTTTTTAAACCACGCTTTTAAAAAACAAGAATTACAGGTGCTCCTTGCCAAGCTGCTTTCCTTCGGGTTCCTGGTGTCTTCGTGGTTGCACTGCACTCCTTTGCAGCTCGTGGGACGCACCCTGCCTCTTCTCCGAGGTACGCTCGCTCGCTCGGGGCAGCAGAGGCACAGTGGCTGTTACAGGGTGACAGGAGTTTGAGCTTATGTAAATGTGGGAGAGGGTCCGTAAGGGAGACCTGGGGGATCCTGGACGGAAGGAGTGTCTCTGAGAAGCCACGCCCAGCCGGCCTGGGGAGCTGGCCCGGAGGGTGCCTGCATGCAGCCACCTGTACGTGGGCCCGGGCCAGGCATCTCCTCGTAGGAAGACAGGGGATGCAGAGCAATGGGGCGTAAGAGAAGCTGGAGGCCGCCGGGCTCTTCTGCATCGCTTCCACCTTCTATCCTTGGACAGATTCTCCTTTGGACCCCATCTAACCAACCGTACAGGGATAGAGATTCTAGAAAACGTAGTTCCTGTGTTAACCACGAGGACCCAGAGCTGTGCCTGTTATAGACACCTGACCTGTGCCTGCAGCGTACGTTTCAAAGGGCCGCCTGGGGAGATGGGGCATGTGTCCTTTTTTCCCCTTTGCTTCCTTGCAAAGCCACAGTATATAAACCATGACATCTTTTAAAGAGGTATTTGTGTCTTAGCCTGAGAACTTAAGTACCACTTAAATCATGTTTTTTGTTTTTTGTTTTTTTTAATGCGAGAAATGCGGTCTGGGTTTCCATGAACATAATCCACTTAGGGGAAACTTTTGTAAAACACTCCATGTGTAAATGGCAACTTGCTGTATTTTAGAAGTTTTCTGTAAGGCTATAGTCGCTAATCAAGGGAAAAAGAAACTTTAAAGTAGCTTGAGAATAACCAGTAAGAACATCTAGGATAACTGAGCTTCGGGATTTCTTTTCCCCCAAACAATGTTGCTTGAAAGGACTTAGAAACCACTCTACCTAAATAGCTTGGAGTATTGTAAGTGAAGCAGTCTCCCTTTACCACTTCAACGTCTGGTTTCCCCGTGTTCATGATCAGGAATGGGGATCATGTGTCCCTGAACTGGAGAGTCCAGGGACCTAGCCTGTGCTGTAGTCCTGATTGGAACACCAGCAAATGACAAGTAAAATGATTTGTAAACATACTTGTATAATACTTCTGAATTTACAAAATATTTTCATAATTGTCTCACTTTTATTCCCCTGTTGGTCCCGGGTTGTAAGACAGCCAACTCTTCCCACCCTTGTTTTGGGCGACAGAATTGAGGCGAAGAAAAATCCAGTGACTCCCTTCCAGTTGTGTAGTGAAGGGGTCGGGGTGAGTCTCCAGCCCTCGGTCCGTCACCCCTCATCTCTGTGAAACCTTGCCTGATACCCCTCCCCGAACCCTGTGGCTTGACTCTTCCCTCCTCTGTGCCGCCGGGGCCCACGAGTGCCTCCCTTGCTGTGCCTGTCACATGGAATTTATATCCGTCAGGGTCCAGTTGGGAGGCAGAAAGCGCATAGTAATTGGAACAGGGCCCGCATAATAGGAAACAGGATTCCGCAAACCGGCCACATAGCAAAACACCCCTTATGTCTTGTCTGTCTGTCCGGCAAGGTTGAGCAGTTACCATAGGGACCGGAAGGCCCCGCAAAGCCTAAAATATTTACCATATGGCTCTTGAAGGAGAAGTTTGCCAGCCCCTGGTGTAAAGGATGACTAACTATTAGCAGATTATTACTTATTGTCAACTTACTGAGTCACGATGAGCTAGGAACTCCTCCGGGGTAGAGAGAGCTTTAAAAGAGTGCAGGAGTAGCAGGTGCAAGGACCAACCACTGCCTCTAGGGCTGAGGCACGTTACCTATAAGGGAGGAGGAAGGAGGTGTGCGACTGCCCCCCCCTTACTGCCCTCCCTTCCCCCAGTCTGAGATTCAGATCTGCATGGCATGGGTGTGACAGCAAAGTCACTGAGCCCCTCGGGCTAGCTGACAGACAGGAAGCTGCCCGTGTAGAACCTGGCAGGTGGCCAGGGAGCTGGCTGGCATGCCAGTGGAACCCCTGGGAAGCCGTCCGAGGGCATGCTTCTAAAACTGGCCGGGAAGCTGCCCGCTGGAGTGCTCGTGGAACTTGGCTGTGGAGCCGCGGTGGATTCAGCCACTGCCTTGTCCACAGGAGGAGGCGGAGAGGACAGCAGCCCCTCCAGCACCCTCTCCTGAGGACCCTTGCAGAGCTGCCAGCCCACGGAGGAGAGCTATCCTCAGGTCCTGCCCCAGTATCACCGCTCGCTCGGGCAGCGACGGGTGGTTTGCACTTAAGAGGCTAGCTGGCGTGGTGTTGAAATGGGTCGTTCGCACACCTTGCTCCTTCTGGATTGTAACGTACCAGGCACGGGTGTTCGGAAAATGCTCCCTGAATGGTGCTTTCCAGAAACTGTCCCTTGCACGGGTTGGCCCGTGTTCTCTAGAGTGCTGTGCTGTGCTGAGGCTCTGGACTCCGCAGGGTCCCGAGGCCCCTAGACCTTTGCCGCACCTGGAGAAGAGGCACATACCTTGGGCTTTATCCTCCCCGGGGGAGGCCGTGGCCCCTTGGCTCCGAACGAACGCTCCTCCCGGGGTTCTCTTCTGCAGCCAGCCTGGGGTCTGAGCTGCCGCTGCTGATCCCCTGTTGCAAATTCCCTCCCCTCTCTGTTTCTTAAGACCTCTCCCTGAGCGGCCAGCTTCTTGTCTGTGTGTGTTTGGACTTGGGGTTGCGCAGTGCAGCCTCCACTGCCTCTGGGTCTTCACACGTCTCATTGACCTGCTCAGCCCCTCAGCCTGGCTCTGTCGCCTTGTTGGGGCCACACCTGCCTTTGTCTTGGGGTGGCATGTGATCCAGCGTTCGCTTTAGCCATGAGTGGCAGGCGTGTGTTAGAATCTTCAGAGCAGACCCTCGTGTTCTTGCGTGTGGGACTGAATACTGACGTGCTCACCTGAATCCGAATGTATGAGGTGGGTGTCGGTTTCTTAGGATTTTTTGCATGTGGGGGTAGTTATCATTTTTCTTGTTTTTTGGTACGTTTTTTTGTCAACCATGAGGAAAGCAGTTTTCTCCCCTAATTGATATTTTATTGGTTGTTTTGAGGATTGGTACACACACGGTTCAATTTGTACATCCTTCCTAATGTATGTAGGAACTGAGGAACTAAGAGACCACGTAGTTCTGATTCTTTTCTAAACAGGTGTTCCACTGACTTTCTGGCTTAAAATGTGGAAACAACTTTTCCTTAAGAGGATATCAAGTATGAATCCCTTCAAATGTTGATAGGCTGTGACATCACAGGTCCCACTTCACCGTTGCATATCATAAGCACCACGTGCTCAAATTTCCATGTTTTTCTTGGCACATTCATGGCGCGTTATTAGGGAAACTGGAGTGTCGTGACCGGGGACAGGAAGGGCCAAGATCAAGAAGTGGTTTTCTTTAGGAAGTAATTATACTAAAAAAACATAGGAGTACAGGTAATTTTATTTTTATTTTTTTAACTTATTTTTTTGTTTTGTTTTGTTTGTTTGTTTTTGCGGTACGCGGGCCTCTCACCGCTGTGGCCTCTCCCATCGCGGAGCACAGGCTCCGGACGCGCAGGCTCGGTGGCCATGGCTCACGGGCCCAGCCGCTCCGCGGCACGTGGGATCTTCCCGGACCGGGGCACGAACCCGTGTCCCCTGCATCGGCAGGCGGACTCTCAACCACTGCGCCAGCAGGGAAGCCCTAACTTCTTATTTTATATCGGAATATAGTTGATTAACAATGGTGCATTCGTTTCAGATGTACAACAGAATGATTCAGTTATACGGTATACATGTATCTATTCTTTTCTAAATTCTTTTCTCAGTTAGGTTGTTACAAGATATTGAGCTGAGTTCCCTGTGCTACACAGTAGGTCCTTGTCGGTTATCCATTTTAAATATAGCAGCGTGTATCTGTCAGTCCCAAACTCCCTAACTATCTCTCCCCCCACCCCCCTTGGTAACCATAAGTTCGTTCTCTAAGTCTATGAGTCTGTTTCTGCCTTTTGTAGCATTTTTTAAATTTTCCACATATAAGCGATATCATACGATATTTCTCTTTGTCTGTCTGACTTGTGTCACTCAGTATGACAATCTGTAGGTCCATCCGTGTTGCTGCAAATGGCATTATTTCATTCTTTTTAATGGCTGAGTAATATTCCATTGTGTGTGTGTGTGTGTGTGTGTGTGTGTACACACACACACACCACATCTTCTTTATCCTTTCCTCTGTTGATGGACGTTTAGGTTGCTTCCGTGTCTTGGCTATTGTAAACAGTGCTGCAGTGAACACTGCAGTGCACATATCCTTTTGGACCATGTTTTTCTCCGGGTATCCTGTTCAAGACCTATTACGTGCGTGACTGCGTCTCCAAATTGCTATTGAGTATGTTTTGTGTTGTCAGGTTAAGAAAAACTACCCGCCATGGAATGTTAAGCTGAATTCATTATCCCACCCTTCCCTGGTTGAACCAAAAAATAACCAACGAACAATGTCACCTCTTCAGAAAGCGTTTATACTCCAGAAATGGGGTGAGGTGGGATTTCCTTCTTAAGCATGTTTCCAGAGCTACGGCGAAGCTTAAATTCCCCAAATAGTCGATAAAAACACTCCTCGGGATGTACAAGAAGGGAGACAGGGACCAGTGACTGATGGTATGTTCACGTCTTAACACTTGAGAGGTTTTTGGTTTTCGATGGGCTTCTCGGTTACCAGAGATGCACTCTCCGATTAGTTCACAATTTGATACTTTTCCTGGATGAGTCAGCTCTCTTTTCTGAAACAAGGGAGCTCAAGGAGAACGAGTTAAAATAGTTAAATGAAGCAGACCAAGGAGGTGACGTCAGTGATTGTCCTGGCTCACAAAAGGCAGTGCTTTCTCATGGCTTGTTCTCCAGACAGCAAAGCTTTCTTTGAGATAGTCATAACTGATTAATCACGGGTGTGATTCATGGCCTTTGAAATATGATACTGGACTTAACACATTCTTCCTCCTTTGGTTTTGATCTCTGGGTGTCGCGATTTTCCACATCAGTCCCGCTCAACGTCTGAGCTCCCCCCGGCCGACCCCTTTCCTGTGGCCCTTGACGTCCAGCATCGCTTCTGTCCTTAGACCTTCCTTCCCAGTGTCTGGAGCACTTGCTTACATTAGGGTTCTCTGCCCTGTGTTGGTTTGAGCCCTTGTTTCTGTCCAGTACAAAGACAGAACCCGCCGCCTTCTGTTCTCGGGCAGAAGAAATTCTTTTCGCGTCAGCCTCCAGGATGAAGCTACCAGACGCATTTGCTGGAATAAGAAGGTCGCTCCCCTGCTTCCGTGCTGGCCTTCGGGGGCCCCCACTGCCTCCAGGATATCATGCCAGATTCCGACCCAAGGTCAAGTTCCTCATCTTCCTCTTTCTGCCCTTATCTTCAAACGCTCCCCAGCCAGAGCTCTGCGCTGGGCCAGGCTGACATTCCTCAGACCGGCCCGGCTTCCTGCCTCTGCCCCATCTTCACATGCAGACCCCCCTGTGGAATGTCCGCCCCCATCCATGCCACCCCTTTCAAGTTGCCCTTCGTGGGCCTCTCTCTTCGTGAAGTCTTTCATCTCCAGCCCCGAGGCCAAGCGAGCCCGGCCCTTCGCGCCCCTGCTGCCCTGATGTGGTTCCTTCCCACGGGAGTCCCGGCTCCCAGGAGAATCAAGGTTCTCCGGCCTCCGTGGATGTCATCCTTGATCAGCTGTAACTAACATCCGTTGGATGAAATACAAAAACTTCGTTCCAACGAGACTTCCATTGACTGTTTTTTTCCCCCGCTGCTGTTTCCAGAAAAAGCGTTTCCGTAAGAACAGCAAGGAAATCTGCACATGTGGGGACACTTGAGTCTTAATTGAGGCCCTACACAGGAGTTTTCCAATGCCAGTGAACACTCAGACCAGAATATTGGACCTGGCACGTGAACGTGGGACGTTGATTCTGCCCGTGACACACGGACAGGCATCATGGGCGTGGAGTCATTTGTTCTCGCGTGCCTGTCTTTTTGTAAAGGGACTTTTCTTCTGAGCTACAGCGAGCGGCACTGAGAACTTCGCCTGGTGGCTCTGGGACAGGACTGCCCTGTTTGTGGCTCCCGAGTGCTGTAGATGTCAGGCAGTTCCCTCTGCTAGTGGCAGTGCCAAGCGCTCTCTTGACTATAAGGCAGGGGACGGTGACAGAACGATCCTGAGTGTCTGTAATGTGTGATACACTGTACAGTGCTGGCAGGCAGAGTCAGTAAGTATCCTGTGAGACTAGAGCCAACTTCAGGTTTGCTCTCTACCAAGTTCAAGCCTAATTAATTCTTCCTAATGGGAGAAGTTTGATGGGGTCAAGAGTACAGACTGGAGGTTTTCAAAACGTCTTCTTTTACAACTGTTTTCTCCATGAGCACAATAAACGTCAAACAGACAGTTTGTCTTGGCGAGGAAGCCAGGCGGGGAGAATTCCCCAGCTTCTGTGTCTCCCAAGCCCAGGGCCGTCTTTGCTGGGAATGTAGGTAGAGTGTGGTCGGGACGGCGCAGGTGGACACTTCGGAGTGCGGTCTTCACTGGTGCAGGAGGAGCTTGGGAAGTCTTTGCGGATGAGGGGAAGCAACACGATGTCATCAGACTTCGATGCCAGCGCTTGGAGACAGTCTCGCAGAACTTGTGCATCCAGGGGTTTGTGGGAACGAGACTGAAAAACCCACCAGGTCATGGCTGAGTCACACGGGTTGCCTCCAGGACGTCCTGCCTTGGAAAGCTGCCCTAAGGCCCTTGCAAGTTCCTTGGTCATAGTTGTCTTGCCTGAAGAGTTTTCTTGTGAAGCTGAAATTCAGAGAGGCATCATCGCAAGGAGAGGGACGCACGTACACGCGCTACCCTCGCTTCTCGCCAGCTCTGCGCGTGTTTGCTTGTTTGGGCTTTTGTGACTCTCACCCCCTCTTTGTTCACTTCCTGCACCTTCACCCACCCATCTTCTTCCAGGTTTCTCCGTGTTGGGGCCCCAGGGTTCTGTCCTCAGCTCTTGGTGGGTCTGTTTTCTGTGTAGGAGGCCTCCATCCCCGTCCCTCCAGTTTTTAAATTTCTTCCGCTGCTGGTCACCCCGTGAGCAGGCCACCTCTCCCCGGGTACCCTCCCCTCCCCTCAGGCAGCCGCCCACCGACCCTCCGCCTGGACGGCCCTTTGGCCTCCCACCCAGGGCGTGCCAAAACGGAAACTCCCCACCACGTAACCTTCACCTTGGCCACGTGTGGCTGAGTGTGTAATCTTGGTGGGGTGGAAACTCATTTACGATCTGTTATCATGTCGGGATAAAAGTTGTCTAGACTTTGAAACCGGTTGTTAACCGAATGGTTCGCTTCATAATTTAGTTAGGAGTGCTCATTTTGTTTATGTCATGGACTTGCAATGAATAATTGCTTTATTAACCTAGGAAAAGTTCAGCTGTCCTTGGGATCCGGCGGAGACTTTAGGAAAGCACCACGTGGTTTCAGAGCGGAGCCTGTAAGTTGCCTCGTTTCCAGCTTTGTAACTACCGGAGGAGAAACGTTCACGGCTTTAGTGCTTTGTGAGGTTCGGAACGGACTTTTAGGTTAGTCCTGGCAAACAGAGCAGCGAACTTCCTAACCCGTACACCTCTGTGCCTGTAAGCATTCATCTCTTTCACTAGTTGTCCTAGCAGTTCGTAAACATAATGGCTTTTCGGTGTGAAACGGGGGTTGGCAACTTTTTTTTAACAACAAGCCAAGTAGTAAATGTTTTTGGCTTTGTGGGTCAGACTCTTCTGTTCTCTCCTGTAGCGGCGTATAAACAAATAGCTCTGGTTGTATTCCAGTAAAATTTTATTTACAAAAAAAAAAAAAAAAAAAAGCAGCTGGCTGGATTTGACGCATGGGCCCCGGTTTGCCAAGCGCTAGTACAGAAGCAGGTTGGTTAATCGATGGATTATTTGATGCTGAGTTGGATTATTACTGTATAGGGAAGACAAGGGTGAGGATTTAAAGATTAAGATTCCTCAGGATAAAAATCATAAAACGCTTTTAAGGAGTCAGTCAACACATTCATACACGCGTGTTTAACACCGAGTAGGGAGTATTTTACGTACCCAGCGTGGTGTAGTCATCTAGGACTGTAATGAAAGGAATCAGATACTAAGCGTCAGCAAGGATGTGGAGAAACTGGGGCCCTCGGATGCAGAACGTAAAGTGGTGCAGCTGCTTCAGAAGGCAGTCTGGCGGGTCCTCACAAGGTTCGCCGTAGCTACCGTGCGACCCTGCCGTTCCACTCCTAGGCGTACACCCAAGGGAAGTGAAGACGCACGCGCAAGCACGCACCTGTACACCAGTGCTCACGGCAGCGTTAGTAGCCAGAAAGGAAAAGCAGCTTCAATAGCCATCACCGATGAACGGATAAATAAGATGTGGTCGTCCCTACAGTGGAGCTTCCTGCAGCCATAAGAACGAATGAAGCTGTGACGCAGGCTACAACATGGTGCACCTTGAAAACCTGAGTGAAGGAAGCCAGACACAGAAGGCCGCCTATTGTAGGATTTTGTTTATATGAAATATCCAGGATAGGCAAACCCTAGACGCAGAGAGCAGACGCATGGTTGCCAGGGGCTGGAAGCATCGGGAAGTGACCGCTGACTGGCACGGACGAGGTTTCTTCTGGGGTTAGGAAACCGTTCTAAAATGGGTGGTGGTGGTGGCTGGACAACTGTGAATTTACTAACAAGCCACTCATTTATCTTTATATGGGTGAGTTGTGTGCTATCTGAATTATATCTAAATACAGCTGTTACGGAAATAACTAGGTGCGGGATTAATCTATGAGAAATAACTAGTAAATAATAATTTAAAAAAAATCCATCATGATTTTTTGGAGGAAGGAGATCCAGAAAGTGAATCGGTATTTCTGGCTCTGCTGTTTCTGGTGTGTTTCTGAGAGCTCGTGTGCTTTCCCGCCCCTCCGTGAATGGTACACCTTGCAGAGGCAGACCGGGTGAGGGATGCGTCCCTGGTCTCCCGCTGGGAATCAGGGCCCAGGTGGATCCCTTCACCCCTGGGTTGTCCTGAAGCCAGTCTGAGAAAACCTGTGGGTGGCGTGTGTCACGGGCATGTTGTCTTCCTGGCCAAGTCCTGGGGACTTGTTTGCTTGTTCAAGAGGCTCACAGGATACACTTCTGTGTTGCAGATCGAAGAAGGAAGCAAAGCCGCGGCAGTGGACAAGTTGTTGGCCGGAGATGAGATCGTTGGCATCAACGACATCAGTCTGTCGGGGTTTAGACAGGAAGCGATTTGCCTGGTGAAGGGGTCGCATAAGACCCTGAAGCTGGTGGTGAAAAGGTAAGACCTGGGCCTCGTGCCTTGTTTACAAACAGAGATGAGCGGGACCGTGAAACCTGGAGTCTATTGGCTGCGCCGTGTCACTGTGGCAATCGTGATTTGGACTTAAGTCGCGTGCGCGTGTGTGTGTACATGCATGTACACTTAGGAATCTATCTCTTGGCCAAGGATGAATCCAACATCAAAAATTTTAAACATTCTTTTTTTAAAATTAATTTTTATTGGAGTATAGTTGATTTACAGTGTTGTGTTAGTTTCTGCTATACAGCAAAATGAATCAGCTATACATACACAGATGTCCACTCTTTCAGATTCTATTCCCATGTAGGTCATTACAAGTTGTTGTTGTTGTTTTTCCAATAGTTATTTATCTTGGCTGCGCTGGGTCTTAGTTGTGGCACTCAGGGTCTTCATTGCAGCACGTGGCATCTTTAGTTGCGGCATGTGGACTTGTAGTTGTGGCGTGCATTCAGGATCTAGTTCCCCAGCCAGAGATCGAACACAGGCCCCCTGCATTGGGAGCGTGCAGTCTTGCCCACTGGACCACCAGGGAAGTCCCTACAAAGTATCGAGTAGAGTTCCCTGTGCTATACAGTAGGTTCTTAAAAGATTTCTTCTTTTATTACTGTTGACGACTGTTAATTTTGATGTAAGTGATTTTGAATACTTAAATCTTATTCTTGGCAACATGTCGGTGGTTTTCTGGCAGTGAGGGAAACTGCTTATGCTCCAGATGATGAAATGTCATTGCCTGTGTTTTACACAAGGTGGCAGGCTACCAGGTTTGGGGGTTTTAGGCTAAAATGGGATGCATATAGACTTACAGGTCAGCTAGCAGGTGTTTCCAGTGCTGTGCTGAGGTCTGAGGGGAGCAAGTGCATATTCCGAGAAAGGAGATTGTGGATAGGAGTTGGGATGATTTGAAGGGGTCGGAAAGTGAAGTTGGGCACGGGATGCTTTCACACACAGGCACTAGAACGGTCCTACGGGGCAGCATGGAGGTGTTGTGTGACTTTTGTTTTTTGGCCACGCTGCACAGCTTGTGGGAATCTTAGTTCCCCAACCAGGGACCAGGAATCGAACCTGTGCCCCCGAAGTGGAAGTGCTGAGTCTTAACCCCTGGACCGCCAGGGAATTCTGGTGACTGGTTTCAGATAGAAATAATTCTCGACCTTGTGTTCTACAGTTGGCTAATTCATAGTAAAGTGTTGACGTGCCCCTTTTAGCAGAATTAGTGCAGTCTTTCCAAGGTCGGCTGTAAATTTTATTTTACTTTTTAAAAATTTATTTATTTATTTATTGTTTATTTTTGGTTGCATTGGGTCTTTGTTGCTGTGTGCGGGCTTTCTCTAGTTGCGGCGAGCAGGGGCTACTCTTCGTTGCAGTGCATGTGCTTCTCACTGTGGTGGCTTCTCTTGCTGCAGAGCATGGACCCTAGGCGCGCGGGCTTCAGTAGTTGTGGCACACAGGCTTCAGCAGTTGCGGCTCACGGGCTCTAGAGCACAGGCTCAGTAGCTGTGGCGCACAGGCTTAGTTGCTCCGCGGCATGTGGGATCTTCCCGGACCAGGGCTCGAACCCGTGTCCCCTGCATTGGCAGGCGGATTCTTAACCACTGCGCCACCAGGGAAGCCTGGCTGTATATTTTAAAAAGTAAATTGACTCAAGGCCTTCAGTTTTTAGTACAGACTTGAAGACATATCCCTGTGGACTTTTTATGTATTTATTTTTTGGGGGACCAAAATAGCATCCAAGGAGGAGGTTCAGAAACGAAGAAGGAAAAAATTTCATTCTTTGCCACATTAATGAAGCAGCCTCATTTCTCAGTGGAATAGGCTGTCCTCCTTGTAAATCAGAAAACTGAAGTCTCAGAATGGCCATTTTGGAGACTTCTGGGGGAGCAGGGGACAGGACGGGTACCATCATGGTGTGTAATTTCTTTGAGGTCACCTTATTAAGCCTCCTAAGGCAGGACGTGTGAAGTCCTCACAGGATTCCGTCAGACTTGGTGGAGCGCTGGTGATGGTGAGGGACACTTGACCCACACAGGGGAGACAGCGGTTATAAACCACCACCTGAAATGTCTCCTTTGCGGGGCTGCCCGAGCCCCCAGAACACACAGACGGCTCGTTGGCTTACTGTCCATCTCCCCGCACTGGGAAAACACTGGCTTAGTTGACGCGGTGAGCAAACCGTCTCGCCAGTTTGCGGCTCCTTATTGCAGTGCCCGACGCGCAAGGGCAAATGAAGGGCTTGGACTTACTGAATCGAATTGATTTGAACTGCACCGGGACGGGCGTCATTGGAGGGCCTCATGGGGATGCTGACACTGAGGTGCTCATTCAGTAAAACCTGTCAGTGTGACATCGGCCAGCCCGGGGGAGGCAGCAGCGAATAAAAGCGAGCCAGTGACACATCCTGGGGGACGGAATCAGGATGCATGAATACTTTCACCGGTTGCATCTCACAAGGTAAAAATGAAATGTTGGTCTATGTCAGATCTTATTCTAGGGTCCAAAAAAAGAAAAAGCAGGTGGGTAATAAAGTTGGTTTAGTAACAACAGCTATAAAGAAGGGAATTTGCACCCCAGTAGGAAGTTGAATGAAAGACACTCATAGGCAGTTTCTAATATGAGAAATGCACATAGGAAACAAGTGTTTAAAAAGACGTTTAACTAGGGATCGACAAGTTTACTTACAAACCAGGTTTTGATTCTCCAGCTGGCCGAGATCTAATGGAATAGCAATGCCCGTTGGTGCTGAGATGTGGGGAAACAAGTGCTTATTTGATGTAATGCTGATGAGACTTTCTGGTAAGCGGTTTGGCAACATGTGTCAAAAGGCCTATTTTGGACTCAGAATTTCATTTCTTGGATCCTAGATATTCAGCAAAAGGAAATGACTGAAGTGAATTAGGGACCATCCGTACTACAGAGTGCTGCCATTATAAATGGTGTGAGCCAAATGAACTTATCTACGAAACAGAAACAGACTCCCAGACACAGAGCACAGACTGCGGGTTGCCAAAGGCGGGTGGGGGGCGGAGGAGGGATGCATTGGGAGTTTGGGATTAGCAGATGCAAACTATTACATGTAGAATGGGTAAACAACAAGGTCCTACCGTAGAGCACAGGGAACTCTAGTCAGCATCCTGTGACAGACCGTAATGGAATAGAATATGAAAAAAATATATATGTGTGTGTATAACTGAGTCTCTGCTGTACAGCAGAAATGAACACGTTATAAATCTATACGTCAATAAAAGTTTTTAAAAAGAATACAAGTGCTACTACAAAATTAAAAAATGGTGTCAGTGGGCTTCCCTGGTGGCACAGTGGTTAAGAATCTGCCTGCCAATGCAAGGGACACGGGTTCGAGCCCCGGTCCGGGAAGAATCCCACATGCCGCGCGGAGCAACTCAGCCCATGCACCACAGCTACTGAGCCTGCATGCTAGAGCCCGCAAGCCACGATTACTGAAGCCTGCACGCCTAGAGCCCGTGCTTTGCAACGGGAGAGGCCACTGCAATGAGAAGCCCGCACACCGCAGAGGGGACTGAGAAAGCCCGTGTGCAGCGACGAAGACCCAACACAGCCAAAAATAAATAAATAAAATAAATTTATGGAAAAAAATGGTGTCAGTATTTCGTGACATGGAAAGATGCCCCTCAAAGTCCAGTTGAGTGGAACACATACAAGCAGTTATAGAACTGTATCGGCCCCATGAAAAAAAGTTTTAATTTTGGTAAAATACACATAACAAAACTTAACCATTTTATCCATTAAGTGCACAGTCTAAGTGTATTACTTCTCTGATGATAAAAATGGCGAGCTTGAAAAAAAAAATGGCGAGCTTGTTGCACTTTTTTTTTTTTTTTTTTTTTTTTTTTTTGCGGTACACGGGCCTATCACTGTTGTGGCCTCTCCCGTTGCGGAGCACAGGCTCTGGACGCGCAGGCTCAGCGGCCATGGCTCACGGGCCCAGCCACTCCGCGGCATGTGGGATCTTCCCGGACCGGGGCACGAACCCGTGTCCCCTGCATCGGCAGGCGGACTCCCGACCACTGCGCCACCAGGGAAGCCCTCGTTGCACTTTTAAAGAGGAGAGGCCTTTGGGGTTCCGTGTGATGTGTTCACAGGACTCCGCAGGAGGTTTGGTCCCCAGGAAGCGGTCAGCTGTGCTCTGTTCTGGGCGGTGCCCCCAGGAGGCTCTGTTTATTGCTCTGTGATCAAGACAGGCAGGATCACCCTAAGGGGTGGGTGTTGGAATGCCGGCTACAGTTACTCCAAGAGTGACTTTTTATTCCGCATTTATGAGTACTCAGAGTAACCCATGGGCGTGGGACAACAGTCACTTTGGAACGGGAACTGGGTGGGATACATCAGCCTTTCTCCCAAGCCCTCTCATCTTCCCATTTTGCCGCTCCGGAGAGTGGCCGTGTCAGTACTAATCTCTTAGGTTTCCTTTTAGACACAGGTACCTCCTTATGTGTTACACGTGAAAATGGGGGTTGGTCCAGGGTGAGTGCTCTGAGTCGAGATTTCTCCTGACCCCGTGCGGCTCCACGGTCTGGATCCTCTGCTGTGTGTCTAGCAGGTCCTCTGTGTGCGGACATTTACGGTGCTTCCGGTGTACAGCAGACAGTGCTGCGGTGTGATGTTTTTGTACCCGAGACCCCATACATGTGCGTGTAGGCCGTCCTGATCCGTTCCTAGCGTGGGAGGTTTGGAGGCAGAAAGTACCGTGCATCGTGAAGTCTGCTTTTGTTGGCTTTGTGGATGTGATAGGTGACCGATGCTTTTACCGTTTAAATGGGCATTTCTGTCATTATGACCGAGGTTGGGCATCATTCCATGTGTTCAGAAGCTTTTTTTTTTTTTTTTTTTGAATTCGAGGAACATAGTTAAGGATCTAAAAACCGGATGATGTGAATTCTGTTCGGAGTACACACCATGAGAACTGGGGGTAGAAGGAGAGAGAAGGCCTGGGGGCCCGGCCCGTTGGCCGTGGAGCTGACTGCGTATCCAACAGACTTGTGGGGAGACCGGTCAAACTTTGGCTGTGAAGGGTTGATGGGGGCCCTGGTGTAGAATCCCACTTTGTAATCGCATACCCGGTTTCCCTTTAAGTGAGGGGTGTGCAGGATGACTATCTAGTTTAGATAGCGCTTAATATTCTAACTAACACATACAACCCAATATAAAACCAAACCAAGCAGTTTGTCCAAATGTTTTTTTCTTTTCAAACACACTTTTAAAAACAAACTTAGGTGTTTTTAAATTTTTTAAAGGTAATTTTGGATTAAATTTTAATACTGTGTGTGGGTATTACTTTTGCCTATTAGAAAAGTCTGAAACGGTGGTTTTGCCTAGAAATGTGAATAAAATTCTACAAAATGGTTAATTAGTCAATACTAGGATCTGTTGATGTCATCCGGCACATGGTGAATTACGGTTGTAAGTACTGAAGATGCACATAATAAGGAGTTTTAAAACTCCATATGGGGCTTCCCTGGTGGCGCAGTGGTTGAGAGTCCGCCTGCCAATGCAGGGGACGCGGGTTCGTGCCCCGGTCCGGGACGATCCCACGTGCCGCGGAGCGGCTGGGCCCGTGAGCCATGGCCGCTGAGCCTGCGCGTCCGGAGCCTGCGCTCCGCGACGGGAGAGGCCACGGCGGTGAGAGGCCCGCGTACTGCAAAAAAAAAAGAAAAAAAGAAAAAAACTCCATACTAACTTACCATTTACCTTATTACAAAGGCACCAGTGAGTGCTTTTAACATGATTTCTCTTAAATCGGTGACGTTTTCTTCTCTCTCTAAATCTCACCATTCTCGTGTTTCTTTATCCCTAGGCAGCCACTAATCTGACTTGTATCTCAGAGATCAGTTAGCATTTTCTAACTAGTGTTATATGTAGAGCTCCAAAAGGGATCATGTACTCTTTTAATATATATATATATATAAATTTATTTACTTTTGGCTGCTTTGGGTCTTCATTGCTGCGCGTGGGTTTTCTCTAGTTGCGGCGAGCTGGGGCTACTCTTCGTTGCGGTGCATGGGCTTCTCATTGCGGTGGCTTCTCTTGTTGTGGAGCACAGGCTCTAGGCACGCGGGCTTCAGTAGTTGTGGCGCGTGGGCTCAGTAGCTGTGGCTCGCGGGCTCTAGAGTGCAGGCTCAGTAGTTGTGGCGCACAGGCTTAGTTGCTCCGCGGCATGCGGGATCTTCCCGGACCAGGGCTCGAACCCGTGTCCCCTGCATCGGCAGGCGGATTCTTAACCACTGCGCCACCAGGGAAGCCCTGGATCACGTACTCTTAAAAAAAAAAAGTGTTTAGTGTATGAAGGCACTCTGTAGTTAATTCATAGGCTGAGCCACCAACACGTCAATATCAAATGTTGCCCTACCTGCGGATCACCAAATGATAAATGAGCTGCCTAAACCCTCAACTCCCTGCCCAGCCCAGACACCTTAAGAAAGCGTGGCTTTTCTGATGAAGATTGAAAACAGCTTAGGGTCCTGAGGGTGAGAGTGGCCAGTGCAGGCTTGGTTTTTCTCGGAGGTTCTGGGAAGAGGCGTGTACGCGCCTCGGTGTAAAACACATACCCGTGGTTTTATGAACGAAGTGGGCATCGTGGATCACATCCTGACGCCCTCCCGCTGGTGACAGCTGCTGGGTGTGCGTGTCTTGCTTCAGACTGTGCGGCGAGCAGGGCACCCGGCGGCCAGGCGAGGGTGGTGGCGGGCTGACTTCACGAGGCGGTGGCGTCCGGTTTCACGGGGCATGGGCACTGTGTATCTTGTCATCGTTTAGAAGCCGGGATTGGGCGAGCGCGATGCCTTGGGAGACAAGGACCCAGATCACTGTCTCTCCCCAGCCACGTTTCTTTCCCAGACAGCTGAGAGCCAGCGCTTCCCTCCCAGAGCTGTGTCGGCTGGAAACAAAGCAGGGTAACAGGAAGCCCCACCGGGTGCACACATGTTCTCCTTTGAGATGTCCAGGTGGCATCCTGGCGTCTGCCCGGGAGTCAGCGGAACCGGGGCACCAGCAGGGGCAGCCTGGCCGTGCCTCCCGGGCACCCTGTCCTTCCCTCTTTGTTCGGCCAAGGAAGTGCTGCTCGCAGGAAAGTGTGGGAGGATGTGGTAACCTCTTCTTCTGTGTCTGTTTCTCTGTGTACTTGTCGCCCGCACTTTCTTCCCCCGTGTCGGCCCCTCCCTGGAGATCCTGATGGGCAGGTGTGGGATGAATCTCGGCGCTGGTGTTTCCCTGAGGGCCACGGGCTAGTTTGCTGGGTGGCCGCAGTGCTTATACCACTGGCTTAAGCACATGTGCTTGGAAAAGGTTAAGACCCGAAACTAGGTCACTCGAGGCCTTTTCCTGATTAACGCAGGCGTCGGTAAGCCCCTTGCTGTGGGAGACGTGCTGAAGTAGGGGACGCTTCTCGCCCGGTGCTGGGTTAAGGCTGTTGCCGTCCGATGCCGTAAAATGCTCACTAAAAGCTCTGTGTGCACAGCACCGGGATACCATCCACTGTCCTCCGTTCACAGGGAAGTTGGTACCATACGTTCAGCTCCTAAAACGTACATGGAATTTCAAACACCGTAGGGAACACGTCTCTTAACTGTCAGGCCGTGAATTCTATTGTATAGCTTGTAATGACTCTTTCGGTCTTCCTTCCAAATGTATGTGGTAATCTTAGTCTCGTCTACAGTGAACTTCGCCTGCCACTTCGTCGTTCGTGGCCCTCTTGAGCCGTCCGCTGCTGTGAGCAGTTTTTATGCCAGGGCCACGTTATGCATAGGGTTGACGTATGTTTCCTGCCTCTTTGCCGGAGGCCTTAAACTCTTCCGTGACTCTGCTTACGTCCGCCAAGCTTGCCTTCGGGAGGAGATTAACACCCAAGGATGGAGGTTCGCTGCAGGAGGCCGTAAGGGACGGCCACGTGGGGTGGCGTGGCGACACATCTGAAGAAAGGAGGTGTCTGGTCTAGTGACGGCACCCACGCCTGCTAGGAGCAAGTTTCTTGCCCCGTGCGTGGGTTTCTGGACGTCACTGAGTTGCAGTGAGTTCTACACCAAGCCAGTGTCGTGCCGGGCTCCCCTCTGCTGCTGACTCCTTGGAGCTGTCCTAGGGCAGGTGGCTCTGTGCGTGGCCCCAACATTGATGAGTGCAGGTGTTCCTGAAGCCGCAAGAGGAGAGGGATGGATGGGACGTCAGCAGGTTGTATCCCTCCTGCTTTTCCCTCCTCCCCCTTCCTCTCCTTTCTCCCCCCTCTCCCCCACCCCCAAGAGCTCTTCCTGGGGCAGAAACTGTGTGTTCCCACAGAGGGTGTCTGTCTTACTGGGGATGCTGGTGGGTGTTGCCTTTGGAGGGTGGTCTGAGATGGCTCGTTCAAATTTCAGGGGGAAAGTGTCTGTTTTGAGCATTTGCGGGATTTGTTCCTGTGCTTATTTTCTTCTTAAAACAGAGTAGACCCAGAGGTTTATCCTGGACAGACGCCGACTCGTTTGGGCTGTTTGCCATTCTTGTTTTTATGAAATAAAATCGGAGGAAAAAAGCCACACAGAGCAGGACTGTGTTATTTGGGGAAAGGTTGCTTCTCCTCAGATGCAGATTCAGCGTGTGGCTTAACCAGCTTAATCAGCTGAATCTCCAGGTGAGATGTTTCAGATTCTAAGCCACGTAGAGAGCGGTAAACAGTTAGGATTTTGTTTTTCGTTAGAAGGCGTGCGAGTGATGTTGATATAATTTAGTTTGGAAGCGCTGGTGGTTTCTAATATATTAAGGCAGGCAGAGAACGTTTCACGTACTTTTGTTTCTATACTCTGACGTATGAGACTCTGTTGCTCTGTTGCTAATCCTTAGGGCTGCTCGTACTTAGTTATGTTAATGGTTGCACATTTGAGTGTCTGGGGTGTCTTTACCGAAAAATCCATTCTGTTTAAATGTAGCCAAGAAGCTGCATCGGTGCCTTTCTGAAAACTGGGGACATGCACCGTGACCTCGGGTGGTTTGGACAAAGCGTTTTTAGTACGGGTAGTGCTGGGTGAGACAGTCCCCTTCACCCCCCTTTGCAAAAGTTAATGGAAAAATAGCCAGGCCATTTGGGTCTGCTCCAGTTCTGCCTGCGTTCATTGTGTGACATTTCTACGCGGTCTTTCCTGCTCATGCACCCGGGGAACGCCGGAGGCCGAGACAGGCGTGCACTTGCCCTTGCTGGGAGACAGATAAGGGGTGCCCCGGCCTCGTGGGGCGGAACCCTGATGCTTTTATCCCGTGTGAATGCTGCTACACGGCCCTGGCATTGGTTTAAAATGCAGCTTTGATGTCTTGTATCAGTTTCAGCTATTTAGGTCATTTGGGAATTGTCCTCTTTACCTCTTTCGCCTCGTTTATAAAGGCAGGAGCTCCTGGACTCTTATCCCGGTTTATCAAGTGTGATGTCACCACCCACAGCATCGTGTTGTCAGATCAGTGCCCGGGAAAACAACTCCGCCATTCACAGAGTGGTCTGACCTCTGTTTTTATTCATTCACGTAATGTACATTGGAAGCGCTCCAGCCAGGCGGCTGAAGTCGTACCCATAGGTCCTGCCCTCGGGGCACTGGCAGCTGAGGGGGCGGATGGGCATGGACAGGAAAAGCTCTAACAAGTGGTGGCTCTGGCAGAAGGAGGGAGGGCTGGAGCAGAGCTCAGCAGTCAGGCTGTCCTTTGAAGGCTGAGCCAGCTTTGAGACACAGACGTGGACCTAAGTCAGTGATGCCGGGACCTCCTAAAGAGGCTGGCAGAGCGGATGGGGGAAGGGAGGAAGGGTATCTCGGGGCTAGAGCGGCGAGTCTCAGACCTGAGCTCGCCTCGGAATGACCTTGAGGGCTTGTGCAAACACAGCCGTCCCAGCGATGCCAGTGCCGCCTGGCCCGGGCTTCGCTCCGTGGCAGTTGGGAGCAGCTGAGGGCGGTGGGGTGAGGCAGGAGCTGCCAGAGCTGAGTTGCAGGGAGCTGGTGTGGTAGAAGGTAGAGGCAGCTCGGAAGAGGGAGAGGCCGGTCAGCATCTGTCCTCTAGAGGCTTGACAGGCGCAGGAAGGAAGCAGCAGCTCGGGGCAGGCTTCATTTTGTGTCTGTAGGGTGGTGCTTTTTATGTGTGTGTTTCACTTTTAAAGAATAAAAAGGCTGTTTGCAGTTGTCGCCCTCCTCCAGCCCAGTATCTCGAGGGCCTGTACCCTCTGTGGGCCTGTCCCTCGGGGCCTCTGCACACCCTCCCTCCCTAAGCTTCTGGGGGCTCCTTGCCCGGAACTCACCCCCATCACCCACAGGACTCACTGGGAAGCATTTGAGGAACTTCCAGCCTTCCCTTTATCTGGAAGCCCCTCCCCACTGCCGCCCCCCTTGACGCTTGCTTCTAAGGTGCCCCAAGCATCACTGTTGGTTTTATTTTCCCCCGAGGATGTCGCCTGCAGCCAACACACCCTGTGGCGCCCCCTCACAGTGTCCCGCCAGGCCCTTCCCGTTGGCTTCCCAGCCTGCAGGCCTGGTACTGTCAGCCCCCACCCCCACCCCCGCGCGCTCGTGGGGACCACATGCGGACTGCGTTTGTTTTCTGAGGCAGCGCCTGTTGGCTGCACTTGGAAACGTTAGGAAAATAATCCGGCGTTCACGTGATTTTTTTTTTTTTTTTGAGGGACTTCTGCTCTTTCTCTGAATGAGAAACATTTCATTGAAGCCCTTATTTTAATAATTTCTTTTTAAAAATGAATTTTCTGTATCTAGATCCATTCTTAACTTTCATTGGTATCCTAGCATTTTTTATATTTGAGATCTAAACCCCTTCCCTTCAAAAAAAAAAAAAAAGACTACCTAGCATAAAAAATTATTTTTAGAAATTGAAGTAAATTTAGATTAATTTTGGTGTGCACCTTTTGGGAAAGGTTTCAGAGAACCCTCATTAGGGCGAATAATTTGATTTGGAAGCCAGGAAACCCGGTGTTAATAGTCAGCAGCATTGCTTTTCAGTATTCATGTGGAAGGAATATTATGCCATATTAAAAATGACATTTTGGAAAAGTGACAGTGGCCTGGAGAGTCAATGCTCACCAAACCAGGCGGGCTGCAGAGAGAAAGGGCCCCGCCAAGTCTGCACGATGCTCTCAGCCGTCTGAAACGGGGAAAGAAATGCAGAGACGTTACCCACCGTTCATCTTCAGATGACGGGTTATCCTCCTTTATTGTCTTAATCGCATTTCAGTTTTTAAATGTTCCATGTTTTCTACAATATGCCTATTCTTTAAGCTTTCCGAGCAGCAGTGGCCATGTGAATGAAAAGGCTTTCTTCCCTGTACACGGGGTGACCATGGTAGTGGCTGTTAGTCTCCCGTGGGCGTGCCTTGGACGCAGCCCTGTTGCGTTTCCGGAGCTGGCAGGATCGTGCAGCTGCACGCACAGGAGGGGTCAGCACCCGCACCCCGGCCGGGTCACGGCTGTTTCCTCCCTGGCATCGCTGACCACACGGCCTTGCACAGAAGCATGGCCTTGGGTGTCTCTGGGCTGAGCCGTGCCGTCCTTCTTCCTCCCGGAAAGGGCGTCCTTGCTGGTCTCCCCAGCCGAGCTGGCTTGTGTCTGACTGCGTGGCCTGCGGAGGGGGCGTTCCTTTCACAGCTCTCCCTTCTGTTCCTGTTTGATGTCTGTGGCGGGGGGGGGGGGGGGGGGGGGGCTGGTCCAGCTGTAGCAGACATAGCAGACGTCCCGCCCGCCAGGACAGGAAGGTTCGGGTGTGGTTCGCTGCATACCTGCTGTGTGTGCCTTTCCTCCCGACACGCGTGGCCCCCTGAGGGGGCAGGGCGGTTAACCCCTAACCAGGTACCACGTGGTCCGAGTTCTCCGAGGCCCTCACATCGGGGCACCTTGCCCACCTGTTTTGGCACAGCCTGTGGCCTGTGCACCCCTCACGGCCCCAGACTTCCAAGGACCCGGGTGGTTTAAAGCCACCTGGAGTGCGTATCTTGTGTGGGAAGAAGCACCATCGTCTGTTGAAACGAGCGCCTTAAATCGGCCCCTGCCATTTCTGTTCCATCTGGGAACGCTAGGTGGCGCCAGAGCGTTCAGTCCCCAGAGCTTTCCTGCCCAGCGTGGTCACGGGCTTGTGATGGAGAGACCAGCGCTCAGCCACATGTCCTCCTTTCATCAGCCACATGTCCTCCTTTCATCAGCCACATGTCCTCCTTTCATCAGCAGAATCCAGTTTTAAACATCAGAGGGGCTGACAGAAACTGCCTGAACCTTCCTCGATTCCCAGATACGTTCACTGTGCTCTAGGAAAGTCTGAGGACCTGACGAGAGCCACATACGTAGGGAAATTTCAGTCTCCCCAGGAGCCATGATTCCTCACTTACAGCTTCTAGGTATCACCCTTTTCACTGTGTTTTCCTTTTTTTTCTTTAAAGCTCCAGTTAGTACCGTAACTGTTGACTATGTCTCCTCGAAGTAGAGGCATGTATCTGTGTACAGACATACCTTGCTGTGTTGTGCTTCACAGATACTGCGTGTTTTCTGTTTGTTTGTTTTACAAATGGAAGGTTGTAGCAACCCTGTGGCAAGCAAGTCTGTTGGCAGCATTTTTGCAACAGCACTGGCTCACTTTGTGTCTCACAGTTTGGTAATCCTCACAGTATTTCAGACTTTTCCACTATCATATTTGTTACGGTGATCAGTGATCTTTGATGTTACTAATATTATTACTAGGATAGATAATAGTGTTTTTCAGCAATAAAGTCTTTTAAAATTAAGGTATGTACATTGTGTTTTTGTAGGCATGATGCTGTTGCACACTTGGTGGACTATAGTATAGTGTAAACATAGCTTTTATATGCACTGGGAAACCAAAAAGTTCACGTGACTAGCTTTATTACAATGTTCACTTTATTGTGGTGGTCTGGAACCCAACTCGAAACATCTCCAAGGTCTGCCTGTATTATCCTTTAAAATAAGAGGAGAAACATTTAGTCTTCTCAAAGAGCTCGACTGCCCCAGTAAACCAGCTGGTTCCCCACTCATCCCAATTACAGAGTTGAAATATGTTACCACAAAGTGTAAGGCGTTTTCTTTTCCAAGCCTCTTTTTCCTTTGCCTGCAGTTTGTCTAGTTTGTTTCCTTCATTAATTACCTGTAAAGGAAGATGACAGACGTTACGGATATTATAGCACAGGAAAAGCCATCTGAAAATGAAATTCACGTGGCCAGAACCTTCCTTACGAGGATTTTGAGAAACTTTATGAGGTACAGTTTTGGCTTTACAATCCCTTTACTTCTGTGGTGTGATGAATTCGTCTCTTTTATGCTTCAGCTCGTGGGAAACTATCAAAAAGTCAACACATTCCACATTTTGCCACCCGTGTATTTTTCCTCGTTTCTGAGTCATCAGAAGGTTTATGTTATAAATGCTTTCTGGGTTTTCTTTAATATTCGTTGTTGCATAATATTCTTTAATGTTTTTGCCTGTTGGAAGAATGTTTGATCCCCATCAGGTACTTAGAGGCTCAGTTGAACCCTTTCTCCGATCTCGATTGGGCTGTACAAAGTGTCCCTGGTGAGGCTAGATCCATCTTAAATTGCAGGAGGGGGCTTCCCTGGTGGCGCAGTGGTTGAGAGTCCGCCTGCCGATGCAGGGGACGTGGGTTTGTGCCCCGGTCCGGGAAGATCCCACATGCCGCGGAGCGGCTGGGCCCGTGAGCCATGGCCGCTGAGCCTGTGCGTCCGGAGCCTGTGCTCCGCAATGGGAGAGGCCATAGCAGTGAGAGGCCCACGTACCACAAAAAAAAAAAAAAAAAAAAAATTGCGGGAGGAGGAGGGGCGAGCATGGGCCATGTGCTCCTGCAGCAGCTTTACCCGGGAGGCCCTGTGATGTTCCTACGTCGGCTGCAGGGATGTCCAACTGGACATGCTGTTTCACACCTGGGCAGGTGTGGTCAAAAACCTAATTAGCCACCCACGGATGGTGGGGGCGGTGGAGGCGGGCAGGGAAGGCTCCTGCCCCGTTCAGAAGCCCTGGCAGGAATGGACTGGAGCCTGTTGGTCTTAGGGCGTGATGATTCCCATGACAGGAACCCTTAGATGACTTCGGACGCTCTGGGAGGCTCAGAGGAATACATGTCCACCAGTCCCCGTTAACTGCAGGATAGCTGTGTTCACTTAGTGAAGTGAGTGAATAAATAAATGCAGTCAAAACTCCACGGGACCCAGCTCAAGCTTTTCTGCAGCCCAGTGCCTTCTCCTCAAACAGGCTAAGGGCCTGTGCAAAGTTGCACTGGCACTGGACAGACAGAAGATGCTGCTGTGTCTTGGGGGTGGGGCAGCGGGGGTCATGGGCAAGATTCATGTACTTACTTAGAATGAATTTGGAAGCCTAAGGGCTGGTTCACATTCTGGGGCCTGTGATTCTCGCCCGGGGATGTTCTCCGGTAACGAACCTGTACAAAGAGCGTTGGTGCCCAGATGCAGTGGGAAGCACCTGACAGCGATGCAGTAAATCACCCAGGAATCGTTTCTGCCTCCCACTCCTTTCTTCGCCTGAAGTTGTCCTTGCTGTGAAGTCCCTGAGCCATCTGCATCCTTTTTCAGGAGGACTGAGCTGAGCTGGAGGCCACACTCCTGGCACGTCACCAAGTTCTCCGACAGCCACCCCGAGACATCGGCATCTCCATTCCCCTCTACCAGCTCCTGCCCCTTGTGGCCAGGCCAGCACCACGCCAGGTAGGCACGCCTTTCCCGCCGGGATGGGAAGCTGGTTTCACTTTCTGCCACACTCATGACTTCCCTGCCTTGTCGTAATTGTGCATTTCTCACTTTATTTTAGTTTTTGTTGAGGTACAGTTAATGTACGATATTATTCATTTCCGGTGTACAACATAGTGATGCAAAATTTCTATAGCTTATACTCCATTTAAAGGTATCATAAAGCATTGGCTCCGTTCTCTGTGCTGTACAGTATATCCTTGTAGCTTATTTATTTTATAGCTTATACCCCTTCCTCCCCTACCCCTATCTTGCCCCGTCGCCCTTCCCTCTCCCCACTGGGAACCACTGATTGGTTCTCTACGTCTGTGAGTCTGCTTCTGTTCTGTTATATTCGTTTGTTTATTTTTTTACGTTCTACGTATAACTGATATCATACAGTATTTGTCTTTCTCTGTCTGACTTAGTTCATTAAGCGTAATACCCCTCTAGGCCCATCCATGTTGATGCAAATGGCAAAATTTCATTCTTTTTTATGGCTGAGCAGTATTCCATTGTGTGTGTGTGTGTGTGTGTGTAAGATATACCAATCTTCACCTTGTAAATAATGCTGATATGAACATTGGGGTGCATGTATCTTTTCAAATCAGTGTTCTCATTTTCTTTGGGTATATACCCAGGAGTGGAATTGCTAGATCATAGAGTAGTCCTATTTTTAGTTTTTTGAGGAACCTCCATACCGTTTTCCACAGTGGCTGCACCAGTTTACATTCCCACCAATAGTGAACAAGTGTTCCTTTTTCTCTACGTCCTCACCAGCAGTTGTTATTTGTTGTCTTTTTGATGACGGCCATTCTGGCAGCTGTGAGGTGATACCTCATTGTGGTTCTGATTTGCATTTCTCTGATTAGTGATGTTGAGCACTTCCCATGTGCCATCTATATGTCTCCTTTGGAAAAATGTCTGTTCAGGTCTTCTGCACATTTTTAAATCAGGTTTGTTTTTTTAGATATTGAGTTGGATGGGCTGTTTATATATTTTGCATATTAACCCCTCATTGGTCATATCATTGGCAAATATCTTCTCCCATTCAGTAGGTTGTCTTTTCATTTTGTCGATGGTTTCCTTTCCTCTGAAAAAAAAAAAAAAGACCTTTAATTTTCGGGATTTCCCTGGTGGCGCAGTGGTTAAGAATCCGCCTGCCAATGCAGGGGACACGGGTTCGAGCCTTGGTCCGGGAAGATCCCCCATGCAGTGGAGCAACTAAGCCTGTGTGCCACAACTGCTGAGCCTACGCTCTAGAGCCCGCAAGCCACAACTGCTGAAGCCCACGTGCCTAGAGCCTGTGCTCCACAACAAGAGAAGCCACCCCAATAAGAAGCCTGTGTACCACAATGAAGAGTAGCCCCTGCTCACCGCAACTAGAGAAAGCCTGCGTGCAGCAACAAAGACCCAACACAGCCATAATTAATTAATTAATTATTTTTTTAAAAAAGCCTTTAGGGCTTCCCTGGTGGCGCAGTGGTTGAGAGTCCGCCTGCCGGTGCAGGGGACACGGGTTTGTGCCCCGGTTCGGGAAGATCCCACATGCGGTGGAGCGGCTGGGCCCGTGAGCCATGGCCGCTGAGCCTGCGCGTCCAGAGCCTGTGCTCCGCAACGGGAGAGGCCACAACAGTGATAGGCCCGTGTACCGCAAAAAAAAAAAAAAAAAAAGCCTTTACTTTTAATTAGGTCCCATTTGTGTATTTTTCCTTTTCTTTCTTTTGTCTTAGGAGACAGATCCTAAAAAATATTGCTACAGTTTATATCAGAGAGTGTTCTGCCTATGTTTTCCTCTAGGAGTTTCATGGTATCTGGCCTTACATTTAGGTCTTTAATCCATTTTGAGTTTACTTTTGTGTATGGTGTTAGGGAGTGTTCTAATTCATTCTTTTACATGTAGCTGCCCAGTTTTCCAAGCACCACTCACTGAAGAGGCTGTCTTTTCTCCACTGTATATTCTTGCCTCCTATGTCATGGATTAATTGACTATATGTGTGTGGGTTTACTTCTGGGCTCTCTATTCTGTTTCATTGTTGTATGTGTCTGTTGTTGTGCCAGTACCATATTGTTTGATGACTGTAGCTTTGTGGTATAGTCTGAAGTCAGGGATTGTGATACCTCCAGCTCTGTTCTTCTTTCTCAAGATTGTTTTGGCTCTTCAGGGTCTTTCATGTTTCCATGCAAATATTAAAATTATTTATTCTTGTTTTGTGAAAAATACCCTTGGTATTTTGATAGGGATTGCATTGAATCTGTAGATTGCCTTGGGTAGTATGGTCATTTTAACAGTATTCTTCCAGTCCATGAACACGGTATATGTTTCCATCTGTGTATGTCATCTTCAGTTTCCTTCATCAGTGTCTTACAGTTTTCTGAGTAGGTCTTTTACCTCCTTGGTTAGATTTATTCCTAGGTATTTAGTTCTTTTTGATACAGTGGTAAATGGGATTGTTTCCTTAGTTTCTCTGTCAGATAGTTCGTTGTTAGTATGCAGCACGTTTTTTTGTATTGATTTTGTATCCTACAACTTGACCAAATTCACTGATGAGCTCTAATAGTTTTTTGGTGGCGTCTTTAGGATTATCTATGTACAGGAAGTCCCCTACATACGAACGAGTTCTGTTCTGAGAGCACGTTTGTAAGTCCAGTTTGTTCGTTAAGTCCAACAAAGTTAGCCTACGTACCCAACTAACACAGTCGGCTATATAGTACTGTACAGTAGGAGTTTTATAATACTTTTCACACAAACAATGCATGAAAAAACAAACACAAAAAATAAAACATTTTTAATCTTATAATACAGTACCTGGAAAAGCACAGCAGTCCAGTACAATAGCTGGCATCCAGGGGCTGGCATCGAGTGAACAGGCCAGAAGAGTTACTGACTGGAGGAGGGAGAGGAGGTGGGAGGTGTAGAGCTGAAGGATCGTCAGCAGTAGTAGACAGGGGGGGAGCTGCAATTTCACTCACTCCTCACGTTGCTGGCACAGGTTCTGGTTCCTTGCTGGATTCAGTTCTATCTACCCTCTTGAAAAAACGATCCAGTGATGTCTGGGTAGTAGCACTATTTTTTTTTTTTTTTTTTTGCGGTACGCAGGTCTCTCACTGCCGTGGCCTCTTCCGTTGCGGAGCACAGGCTCCGGACGCGCAGGCTCAGCGGCCGTGGCTCACGGGCCCAGCCTCTCCGTGGCACGTGGGATCCTCCCGGACCGGGGCATGAACCCGCGTCCCCTGCATCGGCAGGCGGACTCTCAACCACTGCGCCACCGGGGAAGCCCGGTAGTAGCACTTTTCTTCTCGTCCTAGATGACACGGTAGCACTGGATTGCATTCTGAACGGCTGCTGCAGCCTTCGTGTACCGTTCTAAGTTTGGGTCCTGTGCCTCGAAAACTAACAGTGCCTCCTCAGATGAAGAAAATCCCCTGCCGTTTCCTGCATCGTGAATCTCCTTGGTTCTTCAGCTACTTCTCCCTCTTGTTCCTCTGTGCTTTCTCTGGGCCTCCAGTTCTGTCAGGTCTCCATTAGTAAGCTCCTCGTGTTACACAGCAAGGAGTTCAATGAAATCATCCTCTTGCAGATCTCGCTTGAAATAAAGATACTGTACTACTGTACTCTACACAGTACTGTACGGTACACAGACGCACAGCCACTGGTAGAGGATGCACGCACGTGACAATGTGCCAGACACGTGAACTAACTTATGTGATTGGACAGGCGAATGCGTGCTGCCGTCTTTGAAAGTTCTCAACCTGAAGGTTCGTAGGTAGGGGACTTGCTGTACAGTGTCACGTCATCTGCAAGCAGCGACAGCAGTTTGACTTCTTCCTTTCCAGTTTGGATTCCTTTCATTGCTTTTACTTTGATTGCTGTGGCTAAGACTTCCAAAAGTATGTTGAATAAGAGCGGTGAGAGCGGGCATCCTTGTCTTGTTCCTGATCTTAGAGGAAATGCTTTCAGCTTTTCACCGTTGAGTATGATGTTGGCTGTGGGTTTGTCGTAGATGGCCTCTATTATGCTGAGGTACGTCCCCTCTATACCCACTTTGTTGAGAGTTGTTATCATAATGGGTGCTGAATTTTGTCAGAACCTTTCTCTGCATCTCTTGAGCTGATCATATGGTTTTCATCCTTCAGTTCGTTAATGTGGTGTCTCACGTGGGTTGATTTGTAGGTGTGGAACCATCCTTGCATCCCTGGGATAAATTCCACTTGATCATGGTGTATGATCCTTTTAATATATATTTTGGATTCAGTTTGCTATTATTTTGTTGAGGACTTTTCATCTATGTGCATCAGTGGTACTGACCTGTAATTTTATTTTTCTGTGATATCTCTGTCTGGTTTTTGTATCAGGGTGATGCTGGCCCTGTAGAATGAGTTCAGAGCATTCCTTCCTTTGCAATTTTTAGGAAAGTTGGAGAAGGAAAGGCATTAGTTCACCAGGTGAAGCCATCTGGTCCTGGACTTTTGTTTGTTGGGAGTTATTTAGTTATTTTTTTAGATTGAGTTTCATTACTGGTAATTGGTTTCTTCATATTTTCTACTTTCTGGTTCGCTCTTGGGAGATTGTACTTTCCTAGAAATTTGTCCGTTTCTTCTAGGTTGTGTTTCTGTGGTATCAGTTATAACTGTTTTCATTTCTGGTTTTATTGATTTGGGGCCCTCTTTTTTTCTTGACGCGCCTGGCTAAAGATTTATCGATTTTGTTTAGCTTTTCAAAGAATCGGCTTTTAGTTTTATTGATCTTTGTTAATGGCTTTTTAGTCTGTATTTCATTTATTTCTGCCCCAATCTTCATGATTTCTTTTCTTCTGCTGACTTTGGGCTTTGTTTGTTCTTTTTCTAGTTCCTGTAGGTATAAGGTTAGGTTGTTCGAGCTGTTTGTTTGTTTCCTGAGGTAAGCTTGTGTTGCTCTAAACGTCCCTCTTAGGACTGCTTTTGCTGTGTCCCATAGATTTTGGCTTGTTGTGTTTTAAACAGCATCTTTCTTGACCTGAGAATGATGTTCTTTTTCTGATGAGAAAAGGCCATGGACACACCGTTACTCTACATTTTTTCACTGAGCAGGCAGGTGTATAATGCCTGAAAACAAAAAATAAAACACCAAGAGAAACGACAGGCAAGTGTGCTTCCTCATTTATGTTGTCCAGCTGATAAATCAGGAGCCTGGAGGCTTCGCTTTCTGGCTGAATCCCTTTGGGCCAGCCGAGTGGGATGGCTGTCCGCGTCCCCCACGTGTCCACAGCCACCATGTTACTTATTGCTGGGCAGGTGTTTTGGCCAAAGCTCCCCCAGGAAATTCTGTTAAACACCAGCACTCTCTCCCCAAACCCCAGGTTGCTGTGTGGAGGTACAGGGGAGACCAGGGGGCTTCACAGCCCGTGTGCCAGGCCTGGTGGTTTCTTGGTAACTGTGAGACAGAGGATGTTAGAATGGTGAGCTGGTGGAAGAGGGGAGGCGCTGCTCAACCTGGCTTCTCTGAAGCCCACATTTTGGGGTCAGAAGGGCTAATGCAAGGCACACATGGGAGAGCACCATGGGTGTGTTGGCTTGGAGACGTTCCTCCTGGCCACGTGGAGCGTCCAGTCACCTGAGGCTAGCGGCCAGTGTCTTCACTGGTCTGTTAGAAGGATGATGGTAACAGCAGTAGTGTGGCTGTGGGGTATGTACACCAGTGCACGTGTGAGTGTGTGTGTGTACCTCTGTGTGTGTATGTGTCTGGGTATGTGTGTGTATCTGCGTGTGTGCATATTTGTGGTATGCATGACTGTGTGTGTCTGTATGTGTGTGTGTGTGTGGAGCTAACATAACTATTTCAAAATGAGTTTTCGGCTGTTAGTAAATACTGGTCTGCTGCGAAGGAAATAGGTCTTAAATACAGTATTACCTATTTCAAGCCATAAGAGATTATAGTAGTTGGAGTCCCGGGTGTTTTTGAAAAACCAAATTCTCCTCCGTGTGGTAAAACTTAAGTAAAAAGCGGGCCTTATATTTCATTAAGCCCGTTTGGTGGTTTCTTGATTAAAGAAACGTATACGCCCTGTGGAAGAAGTGCTTAGCTTTGTTTATATTTGCTTGGACTTAGAATCTCCTGGAAAAATTCCCTCAGGAATACTGGTGGGAGGATGGAGAAGAACATGCTCCGTTTCTGCGAAGGGTACCTGGTCTGTCCTCTGCAGACATGGCGTGGAACGGTCATTGCCTCCCTCGTATGACTTAATGAAAGCACTTAACACGCCTGGAGAAATAGTTTCATTATTGAGAGCTTTAAGTGTGCAGTAGTAGCACTATGTCTAAAAAACAAGTACATACGTTAGTCTTAAAATACTTTATTGCTAAAAAATGCTAATCATCATCGGAGCTTTCATTAAATCACAGGCACACGTCATTTCAAAAGGAGGTAGGCCTGTGATTTTAATATCTGGGCTTGGAAAAGTCATGTTATCTCTGAACTTGCCTTTTTAAGTTGAAGATCGTTCTCTTTTGATGGCTTTCTTTGCGTTAGCAGTCTGTAGTATGAATCATTTCCTGCACTCAACCAGGGGTCCACAGACTCGTCTCGCAGGGGGCCAGACAGGATTGACACCTCAGGTTGGTGGGCCAGTGTCCGCGGCAGCTGCGCAGCTCTGCCGTTGGGAGCAAAGCACACAGCCATGACCGAGTTCCCGTCAAACTCGAGTTATGAGCACTGAAATCGGAATTTCCTATCATTTTCACGCATCAGGAGGTAGTCTTTTGATTCCGTGCCCTGCCCCGCCCCGCCCCCATTAAAAAACTCTAAAAGCCGTCCTTAGCTCACGGGCTGCGGTTTGCTATCTGCGACACTTAACCGGTGATTGAGGATGAAGGTGTTCACAGGGGCATTGCCTGCTGCTGCCTGCTCTGGACCTGGTCCAGCCTGTGGGTGTCGAGCTGAGAGATGTACCGCGGCGTGGAAGGTTTTCTGTTTGGGGACAGGCGTCGTGTGGGTAGGACTCGGTCCTTTCAGCCTGCCCTTGGAAAGCTGCTCTTTGAAATGGGAAAACTTAGACGCGCCGCACCCAGGGGTCTCGCTCCTTCTGCCCAGGGCCAGCCGCTCCTACGTGCATTGTCTCATCTTGCCCTTTGTTGCAACATGACTCTAAAGCACGCTGTTGCCTGTGGTTCTTGTTTCCTAGCTCTTCGTCCCAGGACCTGTCGAGCGGCCTGTGGGAGCAGACGCATCTGCAGCGCGCCTCTGACCACTTCAGCTCCCTGGGGAGCGTGGACAGCCTGGACCAGCCTGCCCAGTCCTACCCGTCCGGGCGCCTCTCGGCTGCCAAGTCCAACAGCAGCATCGACCACCTGGGCGGCCCGAGCAAGCGGGACTCCGCTTACGGCTCCTTTTCCACCAGCTCCAGCACGCCTGACCACACCCTGCCCAAGGCGGATGCCTCCTCTGCTGAGAACATCCTCTACAAAGTAGGCCTGTGGGAGGCCTCCACCGGAGGCAGCGACCGGCAGGGCCTGGCTGCCGGCGACCCTCAGTGTGTGGACGAGAGGCTCGGGTGCTTCCCCCCCAGGGTCCCCTGTGACAGCAGCAGGAGCCCCAGGCCCGAGGACGGCCCTGAGCCCAAGCTAGCTGCTTCCGGGAGGTCCAGTTTTGGGCCAGTCTGGTATGTTCCCGATAAGAAGAAGGCCTCTTCGTCCCCTCCTCCGCCCCCTCCCCCTCTCCGCAGTGACAGCTTTGCGGCCACCAAGAGCCACGAGAAGACCCAGGGCCCTCCATTCTCAGAGGCGGCCACCACGCAGCACCCTCCGGGCCTGACCCGCGCTCAGTCCCACAGCGACTGGCGACCGGAAGCGGCCGATCAGCCGCAGAGACCAGCGCGCCTGGGCGACGGGAGGAGAGCCGGAAGCTCGGGCTGCGCGCCGGGTGTCCCCCTGGACTGCGGGTGGCCGCCGTGCGACAGCGGGGCCAGGGCCCTCCCGGGGCCCCCCAGCCGGCTCCAGGCCTCCCTGTCCAGCACGGACGTGCGCTGCCCGCCACCTTCGCCCGCGTGCCAGCACCCGCGCCACTCCAGCGACGAGAGCCCCTTCTTTCACGAGGGGCCCGGTGCCGCCACGTGGCTCAGGGAGCAGCCGCCTGCCGAGCGCTTCCCGGATGACAGCCCCGCTCCGGTGGGGCGGCCCAGCGCTGGCGACCAGAAGGGGGACGGTGGCGCGCAGAGCCGCTACTACTGCGTGACCTCCACACGCGGCCCGCAGGGCGGCGCCCAGGCCGCACAGCCCCGCTGCTACCCGCCCCGGCTCGAGGGGCCCCCGGGCGCCCGGCAAAGGGGGAGGGTGGCGCCGGCGGACAGGGAGGCCGGGGGCCACTGCGAGGGAGCCGAGGAACCGCCCGCGGCCGGCCTCGTGGAAACGGCGAGTGTGAAGAGGGTCGCAGGCGGCTTCGCGTGGGGCCACGCGGGCGGCGAGATCTGCCCCCTGCAGACGCCCATGCTGCACTCGCTGAGCCAGGAAGGGGCGCGCCGGACCGAGGCCGGCTACGAGGGCGCCCCGGAGAGGCCCCCGCCCGAGGCCCCGGCGGGCAAACCCATGCGGAGGAGCGACCGTTTCGCCACCACCCTGAGGAACGAGATCCAGCTGCGGCGAGCCAGGCTGCAGAAGAGCCGGAGCACGGCAACCCTGGCCGGCGCCGCGGAGGGGGACGAGACCACCGCCGAGGCAGAGGCGCGCGACTGGGGGGTGCAGCCGGCAGGGGGCGCCCCGGAAGCCGCCTTCTCCAGTACATATAAGGACCACCTGAAGGAGGCGCAGGCCCGCGTCCTGAGGGCCACGTCGTTTAGGCGCCGCGACCTGGAGCCCAGCCCGTCGGACCCCGACACCCTCCCTCGCGTCTGGGAGGCAGCCCCGGCCAGGCTGCCCTCGAGCGCCGGCGGCGCGCTGCATGCTCCGCGCATCGCAGGCCGGAGGCGCTTCACGGCCGAGCAGAAACTGAAGTCCTACTCCGAGCCCGAGAAGATGAACGAGGTGGGGCTCGCGGGGGATGAGCGCCCGCGCCAGCGCCCCGCACCTCCTGACGAGACCGTGCGCACCTTTGCCGACAGGTGGAAGTTTTTTGAGGAAACCAGCAAGCCTGTAGGCCAGCGGTCGGGGCTGAGGCCGGCACCCTGTGGGTTCCCCAAGGAGAAGCCAGAGAGGCCTTGGACAGCGGGCCCCGGAAAGGAGGGAAAGGTGGGGAGATCAGACCCACCTCAGAGGCTGGGAACCTTTGCAGAGTATCAAGCCTCGTGGAGGGAACAGAGGAAAGCCCCGGAAGCCAGGAGTTCTGGGAGGTACCACTCGGCAGACAACATCCTGGACGTGGGTCTGGACCAACACGAGAGGCCACAGTACATCCACGGAAGGTCCCGGTCGTCGCCCTCGACCGACCTCTACAAGCAGGTAAGCGTCCTGCAGGGAGCCGGGACAGAGCCACCGCAGTCCCATCTTAAGGTGCGTACAGGACAGCCCCAGGACATCATGGCCCATTGCCGTTGTGACTTGTGTCCAGCTGTCTGAGCGTTTACGTGCACCAGCTTTTCTAGTATCAGCACCTGGAGACAGAGGCGATACGCTCATGACAATTGCGAGTGCCCTGTTTTCACCCACGTCTCGAGTTCCCAGCCTCATTGTCAGCTCTCGCTGAAGCGGTCTTTCCCTTTGATTAGCTTGCCCTTAACATACAAAGGGAAGAAATTGGGGGAGATGATAGAAAATGGCAAGCACTCCTCTGAAATTACAAGGGGCGCGTTATAGCACGGCTTAAGGCAACCTTGATGTCACTTGTGCTGTTAGTTTTCTTCTTAGTCCCTTTTTGTGGTGAAATATTTTTAAAGGTTGTTCTGGGGCAAATGTAATTGGAAATGCAGTGTGTTAAACTATTTCACTTTTTTTAAAGTAGGAGTTTTGATGGTGAAAGTTGATGGGGAGCTTTCTGAAAAGCTGCACATTTGTATCCATACCTCAAAGTCCATAGTCAGTCTCCCTCTCCCACTCTCTCTGCTTTTTCTCCCCCTTCCATCTGCATTTGTACATTTCAAAGAAAAGATTTCCTGCAGCATCAGATGGAGGTTCTTTTAAGAAAAACCAGCCATCGGTTTGTTACACAATAATGAACGTCCGCATGTGAAGACAGGTGCAGGTTTCTGTGTGGCCCCCTGGTGCAGAAAGGCCTGCAAACACCGCGACCGTGTGCCCATGCCCCGTGCAGTGTGACCGCTGAGAATTCCATGCTTGATCGGTCAAGAAACAAGGCTCCCAGACTCCAGGTCCCGGGGCTTGAGGTTTCGCTGCAGGGAGCCGTGACCAGCTGGGTTTGATTTGATGAGGGTTTGGGGGCCAGTGTGTCAACACAGGTTTATGACCCTCACGTAGGAGTTCTGCTTCCTGCCCAGAGCCGAAGGGGACGCACGGTCTTGTTGAGTCTTTTTGGTGAGACGCTTTGGAGAGCCGGGCTCGCGGGTCCCGTGGCCGGCTGACGGCAGGCGGCGTCACTGCCTTCGTGGTGCGGGCTCACAGGGCGAACCCACAATGAAGGGTTCGTGATCACAGAGGTCTCGGAGGCGGTGGCTTGATGACCGGGTGTCTCATTGTGCCACCCTTGGCAGGAAGCTTCTGTGGAAGTGCGACGGCAAACGGAGGACCCCGGTGCGCGCAGAGAGCTTTCTTCCTCAGTCCAGGCCGAGGAGGGACGCCCCACCCCAAGGTAGGAGACTCTTGGACTCGGGGTTACTGAGAAGGCATCTTGGGGTGGGCTGCGTTATGGTGGGTGAGTGCTTGGGCGTCCGGTTTCCGCCAGACCCGAAGTGGCCACGAACCAGGTTCAGCTTCCAGCGTCCCCAGGACCAAGCCCTCAGCCCTACAGCACTGCCGGCGGGAGAAGCATCCCCAGGGCGGGGACGCTCTGAATGCCATCGTGGCAGTTTTGGTTCTTAAAACAGCTGCTGTGTTTTCCGTACAGTGGAGTTCTTTATGTTCACAGAACGAGAAACCCAGTGTAGTGGCTTGAATGACGTGCTTTATCCAGAGCGGCCATCTGACGGGATGCCTTAACGTCGAGGGCACGGCTGGGTTGCTGGGTCTGGAAATCCACATTGTCTGGAAGGATTGTTGGTCAAAGGACGAGGGCAAGCCTTTCTCAATTGGCCTTATGTACTGACTTAATTTTGAGCTTTAAAATAGAAATCGAGTCGGTTGGCTCCCCAGGAGGGGATGAGAGCATCTGAAAGAACGGAATGGCAGCAGTGTTACACTGTCACGTGCCCTGATTCTCCAGTGTGTCCAGTGTAGCTGTGTCACTGTAGTGAGGGTGGAATTTAGGTGAAATACATACTGTCGTCTGGACCCTTATCCACAAGGAGGGCGGGGGAGGGAAGTGTAGGTCACTGCAGGAACTGGGGTACGACCTTATTTTAAAAGGGCTGATGGAAGAATGGAAGCAAATTTGTACACAGTAGGGTCGCTGAGTGCATATCTTTCTGTTCCTTGAGCATCTCTGGGAGTTGGCGTGCCGCTCAAATTAAACACCAACCTCAAAATTGAAGATTCTGTCCCAGAGATGACCAGTTTAAATGCTTGCTTTTGAGAGCCTTACGTAACGGGGTTTTATTTCATTTGGCTGTCAGCTGAGCGCTGCTGGCCTTGAACAGGAGTGCCGGTGGCTCTGAGGGAGCAGGCATGGTGGTCTGTGTGTGCATGTGTAGGATATGGTCGCAGTTACTTACCAGTCTGCACGGCCAAGACCAGAGACCCCGGGTGAGAGAGGAAGGTCCGTGAATAACACGTACAGAGCTGAGCTGTGTCTGAGCGGCACAGTCAGAGCTCCATGGCTCTGGATTGCGAGCAGCTCACGTGCCAAGTGCCGGCTGTCCTCTTTATCAAAAGCCACTTCCGGGCCCTGCTGCCGTCGTGGGAGTGCGAGCAGTGCTGTAGTGCGGTGCGGTGCAGTGCGGCGGGGACGTTCCCCGCACACTCGGGCGCGGGCTTCGCTGCTGCACGGAGGCCTCGGGCGTTTATCCTGCAGAGAGACACGCATGTGCTGCTTGGAGTTCAGCTCTCCTGCTGTGAAGAGTCCTAACACATGGCTTCTAATGTACATACCGTGTGTGTGTGTGCGTGTGTGCGGTAACGGCACTGTCGGCAGCGAAGGGGTCAACGGGAACGGGGGAGGGACCCCACGCTGCCTGTCTCACAGCTGTGTCCTCTGGCAGGCTGCGTAACCACTCTGACAGAACGAGTTCCAGAAACTTTCTGCTTTTGAGCTGCAAACCCAGCAATTTTCAGAATCATTGTGTGTGCTTTTAAAGAGTGGTGAGACTCAGTGAAATCCTAGATTAGGGATGTCAAAGAGGCTTTTTTTTTTTTTTGAGAAAATGTTTATCTTCTGAAGGAGCAGCGAGGAAGAGTGCCCTTGAAACATTAAATGGGAGAAAAAAGAAATGAAAATGTAGGCAGGGACTGTCCTTTGCTCACCAAAACCCAATCTATAATGCAAAGATTTAAAGATGCCCAGTGTTTTGCATACATTGATGTAACATATCTGTGTAAAGAAATCGAATCGCTGATCTGTTAACGGGAGCACGATGATGAAGACTGGCTTCTGTTGTGATGCCAGAAGAGCGTCGAGAGAACATTTATGCAGCAAATCGAATTGAGAACATTTTTGTGAGGTTCAGGATTCTGTGTTCCAGATAAAGTAGGACAGAGGTTCTGCCCCAGGGGACCTCCCAGCGTAGGGGGGACGGAGAGACACCAGCACTCAGCACTGAAGCGATGATGCGTAATTGTCATCTTTGTGAAAAGTCACGGGATGGTTCAGAATCTTGGAGGGACGAGGGTGAGGCAACTTCTGCCTGGGGGTTGTGGACACGACGGTGGTGTTTGAGCAGGACCCAGGCCCTCGGGAGAAGATCTGACAGCGTTTGCTTGCCTCCAGCTGTGTTCGCGTGGGAGTGGCCTCCTCAACCATCATGTTTCCAGAGCCAGCGTCCACTGTTTTTGGAGGTTTTGCGCCAGATCTCCAAGCTCAGGTGTCCTGCCTAACGGCAGTCTGCTCCCTGCCCCAGTGTCACGGGGACCTTGAGAGCTCGGTGCAGCAGTTTACGTGGCTGCCGTGACAGACTGCTGGGGTCTGGGCGGCATCAGCAACAGACAGGCATTTATTTATTTATTTATTTTTGCCGTACGCGGGCCTCTCACTGCTGTGGCTTCTCCCGTCGCGGAGCACAGGCTCCAGACGCGCAGGCTCAGCAGCCATGGCTCACGGGCCCAGCCGTTCTGCGGCATGTGGGATCCTCCCGGACCGGGGCACGAACCCGTGTCCCCTGCATCGGCAGGCGGACTCTCAACCACTGCGCCACCAGGGAAGCCCCAGACGGTTATTTTCTCACAGCTCTGGAGGCCTGGGTCTAAGCTCCAGGTGCTGGCAGGGTGGGTGTCTCCCAGGGCCTCTCTCGGGGTCTTGCAGGCGGCTGCCTTCTCCCTGTGTCCTCACCTGGTCTTCCCTCTGTGTGTGTCTCTGTCCTGATCTCTTCTTAGAAGGACACCAGCCAGATTGGATTAGGGTCCCCCCCATGCCCTCATTTTGCCTTAATCACCTCTTGAAAGAGCTTCATTCCATCACCTTCTGAAGTCCTGGGGGGTTAGGACTTCAAGGTATGAAGGGGGGAGCAGAGTTAGCTCATAACACTAGGAGGAGTATCTCTGCTTCTCTCTAACGCCTTTAACCGGTTCTGTCTGCTGTGTCCACTCTCTCAGGAAGTGTCCTTTCATTGTCCAGACAAGGTCACGCCTGATGTCCTAGCGTTTAAAATAAAGGAGCTGCCATCCTAGCGAGCAGCTGGTGAAGAGGGGAGAACAGTGAAGCCCCTTTGGAGGGCTGTTGCCGGCGTGGAGTTGCACACACCCTCGGGTGGGTGATTCCCTTTCTAAGGGTGACCTTCTGAGCAGACGCCCATCGCCCTGTAAACAGTGTATGGGGACCAGGGCCTTCTGGTGCCGCCTCTGCCGCTTCTCATGGAGCTGCCCCCTCGTCGGCTGCTCTCTCCCTGCCTGGATGGCTGGTAGCGCCCCTGGCAGACCCTGGGCAGAGTGGGGGTGGGGCTCTGTGCTCCTTCTGGATCGTGGGGAATAGTGCTTCCATGTTGGCATGACCTCCTTGCTGGAATTGTATTGACGATTTTAGTATACATGACAGTACAGTGCATGAAGCGGGCTTTCCGTGCCCGTTAGAGGGGAGTCATCAGCACCTCAAATTTGGTACGCGGACTTGTTGGCCAGTGTCGTGTTTTAAGCCTTGTAAGAAAGCTAAGTTTTATCACATGGGGTTCGTGCCCCTCACACGTGACGGTCTTCTAGAGGACTGCGTCTGGGGGGTTCTGCAGACAGGTCTTGTAGGGGAAGAGCCCCGGAGGCTGTGGCCACTGGCAGGCTCTCACTCCCCGGCCTTCTCCCGGCCATTTCTGCCCCCGTAGGAGCTGCCGCCAGCAGGCTGGCTCTGATCTGCAGGCTTGTATTTTGTTGCGACAGATGGGAGGGGAGGGGCGGGGGGAGAATAAGAATAAATCCTAAATCCCGCTAACAGCCAGAAGGTGGAGTCTGTATGAAATCAAGCTCTTTCATTTCACGTGAAATTCATCAACAAGCTAAGTCCACCTGAGGGTCACCTTCCTGTACTTTTGCCCTGAGAGGTGATTTGCGGTACAGAGCTCGATGCCAAGACTGATTTCCATTTACTCCACAGGCTGCTTGCAAGTAGGTTTCAGAGTGAGAGCGTTGCCATCCGACCTGCATTTGTTGCTTTGGGGGAGACGTTTACTTCTCCTGGCCTTCAGTTAGCTAAGGGGCGGTTGAAGCTTTCCGTTCTGAACTGCTGTGCTGGGTAATTAGGAAGCCCACGCTGGCGTGATCACAAGGGGAACCTCAAGCTTGGAAGTTTTCTGGGGTGGAGCCCGGCATCGGCACAGCTCCCTCTCGGGCAGTGCACTGTCTCCCGTGCCCAGAGCCCTTGCTGAGACACAGACCTCCGTCCTCCCAGAGGTGAAAAGCAGCGGCTGTCGGAAGACCCTGGGCCCGGGGCTCCGGTGGTGTTTTTACGTCTTGCTCTGTGACGCCACTTTCCCCTCGTGTTTATAGCCGCGTGGCTTCAGGAAGAGCAGAGTCAGGACGAGGCACAGCAGGTTGTTGACCTGCCGGCTTGGTCTCGTGACTGCACGCTATTCTGAAGGACGCATTGTCAGGCGGTGGTTTGGGGGTTCCAGGGCTTGGGGCCCTGGAGCAGAAAGTGAGGCCAGGGAGCCAGGTCCACGGAGCAATGAGATGTGGGCAGAGACCGTGCCGAAATGTTAACCACTGCGGCGCCGAGGGACAGCAATGGAGACTGGGCCCGGGCACCCTAGTTCCGGACGCGGCGGGGAAGCGGTCCTCCGCAGACCCCACTTGTGAAGGCAGCCTCTGCCCTCTGAGAGGGTTCTGACACACGTCGGCTGATTGCCCCGGTGGCTGCATGCGAGTCCTTTGTTGGGGGCGGGGGTGGGGGAGGGAAAAGCCAAGAGTCCACGGCCCCTCTTCTTGGATGGAGAGACTTCCACAGCTGTTTGACAGGATCCTCTGCTCTTTTATCCTCTGGTCTCCTTTCTTCTCAGTTGACTCCTGTCTTCAAAGCTCAAACCCTTGGGACTTCCCTCGTGGTGCAGTGGTTAAGAATCCACCTGCCAAGGCAGGGGACACAGGTTTGATCCCTGGTCCGGGAAGATCCCACGTGCCGCGGAGCAGCTGAGCCCGCGAGCCACAACTACTGAGCCTGCGCGCCACAGCTACTGAAGCCCATGCGCCCTAGAGCCCACGCGCCGCAACTACCGAGCCCGTGCTCTAGAGCCCTCGAGTCACAACTGCTGAGCCCGCGTGCTGCAGCTGCTGAAGCCCGCACACCTAGAGTTATGCTCTGCAACAAGAGAAGCCACCACATTGAGAAGCCCGCGCACTGCAAGGAAGGGTAGCCCCCGCTCGCCACAACTAGAGAAAGTCCGTGCGTAGCAACAAAGACCCAATGCAGCCAAAAAAAAAAAAAAAAACTCAAACCCTTGTCAGTTGCCCTTGGTCGAACTTGCACGTACAGGTACTCTTTGCTGTTTTTGCCTTTCTCCAGAAACCCACAAGAACACACCACCACTCATCATCTCCTTTTGATCCTTCCACCCATGCTTCTTTGCTCGATGCCGTGTTTTAAGTCAGCGTACCATGGTTTAGGGCTGGGATGACCTGGAAGGCGGCCATATGGGTTTAAGTACACCTTATGTTAATGCTCTTCACGGTGGCAGGGGTGTCGGCAAAGTCTCCTCTGACTGCTTTTGAGACGATCTTTGCTGCCTTTCAGTTCTTCTAGACCCTTCTGGCTCGTTGTCTCATTAAAGTGCTTTCCTCTTGGCTCAAGAACCGAATTGTCGGGACTTCCCTGGTGGTCCAGTGGTTAAGAATCCGCCTCCCAACGCAGGGGACGCAGGTTTGATCCCTGGTCGGGGACCTAAGATCCCACGTGCCACGGGGCAGCCAAGCCTGAGCAAAAGAACCGAATTGTCAAGGACCGGGTCTCTGATTCCTGTTTCTTCTAATGGGACCGAGTGTGGCGACCTACTTAATCCTAATGTGGTAGACTTTTATACCGTTAATGGGTGAAGTCACGCGTCTTAATCCAGGCTGCGTGGTGAATCCGTGTTGGGAACACGAGCACGTCTCATCCGTGAGCTGTGAACACCGACTTGTGGTTCCTCCCCTGCGGAAGGTACGGCCTGTGAGAGGCGCCGCGGCATCCTTGCAGGGTGGAAACGAGGTCGAGCTTCGTTGCAGAAGTGGACGTGGCAGAGCCACGTTAGGGTGAAAACTTGCTTCCCAGAGACGATCGAGGGCATCCCTGATGACTGGGAGGGTCGTGGTTGAGTCCACGTATCCTTCTCACACCTGCCTCTCCCCAGGCCTTCTTGAGCAATGTTCGGGAACTTTGGAGACCAGGTACCAGACGGAGGCTTTTCTCTCTTGGGCAAGGACGAGGCAGCTTAACTGCAGTAGGTTTCTCCTGTGCTCCTTTCTGTCTGTGTCGGCATTTGATATTAGAACTCTGAAATCATCGTCTGGAGAAGACCAGCGGGCAGTGAGTCTCGGGCCCACTGAGGTCAGGCGCCCTGACGAGATGGCTTCGGGGACCGGACACCTGTCCAGTTTGACCTCCGTCCCTTGGGACTCACAGGCTTTGTAGGTGTCTGTGTGTTGGGTCACGTTGGCTGCTGTCTGTGAGGTTCCTGTAAATGACTTGCTTTAATTTTTAAGTTACGTGAAGTAACTTATGCTGCTGTATTTAAAATGGATAACCAACAAGGGCCTACTGTGTAAAACAGGGAACTCTGCTCACTATTATGTAACAACCTAAATGGGAAAACAATTTGGAAAAGCAGTAGATAAAACTTAATCACTTTGCTCTACATGTGAAACTAATGCAACATTGTTATTCAACTAGACTCCAGCATAAAATAAAAGTTTAAAAACATAAAATAAAAAATAAGTAACTTACGCTTTTTTTGCAATGGGGCTGAAAAGATTTTATTTATTTTAAGATTGTGGTGGGATCCGCGTAATGTGAAGTTAACCATTTGAGTGTATGTGATTCAGTAACACTTAATACATTCACAGCATTAGGCATCCATCACCACCGTCTGGTTCCAGAAGATTTTCATCACCCCAAAAGGAGACCTTGTACCCCTTGAGTGGTCGCTCCTGAAGTGGGTTTATTATTTTTCTCCCCCCTCCCCCCCTTTCCACTTCGCATTTTCCTTTTTTTAAAAATTATTTTTGGCTGCGTGGGTCTTCGTTGCTGCGCGCGGGCTTTCTCTAGTTGCAGAGAGCGGGGGCTACTCTTTGTTGCGGTGCGCGGGCTTCTTATCATGGGAGCTTCTCTTGTTGCGGAGCACGGGCTCTAGGCGCACGGGCTTCAGTAGTTGTGGCACGCAGGCTCAGTAGTTGTGGCTCGCGGGCTCTAGAGCGCAGGCTCCGTAGTTGTGGCGCACGGGCTTAGTTGCTCCGCGGCATGTGGGATCTTCCCGGACCAGGGCTCGAACCCGTGTCCCCTGCATCAAGGGCGGATTCTTAACCACTGTGCCACCAGGGAAGTCCCCGTGAAGTGGGTTTATTTTTAAGGTTCAATTTGAAGTGACGCCCTCTCTAGAGTTAGACCGCATCTTATACATGGCTGCCATCAGTCAGAGGTGAGGTGGACCCTTGGCTGTCAGAGTTGATTTCCTCGTACTCGGTGTGTTAAGTGGTGGTGAGACGCCTGCAGCTAGTCCCAGAAATCAATTTTCTCATAAACTTTCTGAAGGTCCACATGTTGAAAATAAAAAACAATGGTTCTGCGATTTGCCTCTTAAGCAGCGTAAGGTGCATTAAAATATTTCCGAGTGGACGTGAAACATGCATGAAACCGAGGAGTCGGTGGATCCCCTCGGTGCCCCAGGCAGCCACCTGCTCTCCCCTGGCACTGTGGAGGTCGCATCACCTCCACCAGCAGCTGCAGTCAGAGGACAGGAAGGTGAAGGAGGAAGACAGTGGTGCGGGCAGTGGGAGGGCGCTAGCCGGGAAAGTGCATGGACTTGAGGTTTTCTCAGATGCAGCGCTTGGAGCACGTGGGTTCCTGGAAAACGTGCCTGTTCTCTTTCGAGTTGAACCTTTTGTGTCTTTATTTCCATGTGAACTTAACATTCTTACCAGGATATCCTGGATGGTGTGCACGGTCGTGCCTGTGTGTGTGGGGAGCCCCACTGTCAGAGGTAATGAGGTTGCTGTCCCGTGCAGGGAGGAGAGAATGAGTCCAGGCTCACACGTGAACCCAGCTCTCCCGCCGAGGCGAGGGACAAGTCATCAGGGTGCCATGCCAGCAGAGCTCCAGGTCCTGTCTGTCCGGAGACGCGTGATGAGTCCTTTCGTGGCATCTGGGAACCCAGGGTAGCTGAACCCACGAGAAGCGGGGTGTCCGGAGCCACGAGAGGAAGAGTTCATTCCCAGCAAAGCCTTTCAAGTCACGTTGGCTTTATAGTTCTTTTCCCACGTCACTTGCAAATGTGTCGTGTGTTATGTAGTCTATGAGCCATAAAACTAAGGAAAATATATTTAGACACATTTAACAATACAATAAAAGGCCCCACGTTGCGTGATTCTGGTGCGTGTGTGCTGCCCAGAACAGGTCGATCCGTAGAGACAGAAGGGAGATGGGTGGCTGACAGGAGTGAAGGCCCGAGGGAATGGCAGTCACTGCCAGGGGGTGTGGAGTTCTTGGCGGGTGAGGGAAGCGCTTTGGAATTAGATAGTGGTGATGGCTGCACAACTCTGTGAGTTTACTGAAAGCTACTAAATCATACGCTTCCAAAGGCTGAATTTTAGGGTGTGCGAACTTCATCTCAATTTTTAAAATCTGGTCGGTGCTGAGAGTCCCCAAGAAGAAAAGGTTTTAAAATTTAAAACGAGGCCGCGCGTCACCCAGGTCTGAGAGTCGCGGCTCTAGCTCAGACTTGGCCAAGGATCAGATGGTGAGTACTTTGGGCTTTAAGGACCTCAGTGTTCCTGCTTGCGGACATCTCTGCCCTTGTAGCCCGGGAGCAGCCGTGGACAGTCCATGAAGAGGTGGGTGTGGCTGTGCTCCCATAAAACTGGACAGAGAAGGTTTGCCAGCCCTGGGATTTGACCAAGGGCCGTAAGAGATTGGCCTTCAGCGAGTGTGCTTCCCGGACGGGGAGGTGAGGCCTGCATGGCCGACTGTCTGGATGTTTGCAGAGAGGCTTCTCACGTGCTTCTCTGCAGCATGACGTCCGTTCCTCTTGCCATTTTCATTTTACTGGTCTCTCCGGCTTGGTTGACTTAACTGTGGCCCGTTCGCGGCATGAGCGTGTGGGAGAGCGAAGGATGCTGTTAAGCACGGGCTCCTTGGTGATGCTCTGACTTGGAGCGCTGGCATCCTTGGACTGTAAGAGCTCAGTTCAGGCGAAGTGACTTGGGGAAGGGTTGAGGCTTTGCCAGGCTTGGCCCAGCGGCTACGAGGAGTTCTTGCGGCATTTCAGCGTGCCGGGGTGCTTATCGTGTTCCGTTCCCTTCTTATCTGTGGACTTCCTCGAGGACGTGAATGTACTGTATCAAGTAAAGGCGCATTTGTATTCAACTTGTTACAAGTATTTACGATGCACAGCCTTAACGACATGAACACAGCGTAGGCTTTGAGCACCTTGTACACCCTGATAATTACGCCTTGTTCTAGGAAACACGGATATATGAAAACCCAACGATAAAACTTAATATTATAAAAGTGCTCCCCCTTTACAAATTGTTCATAGAGGGTGTCCTTTAAAAATGGATTCCTAGAGCAAAAGCAGCACCCAGATCCTGGTTTCTAATACGCTTCTCCATGAGGAGGACGCAGGGATCCTTGGAGGAACGGCTGACGCTAGGGCTGGGGCGGAGGGTGTGTGCGGAACGAGTATGGAGTGTCTTGCGCCATAAAAGTAAGGAAGTGTTCAAACAAACACAAAACCCTGTAACAGTGAGGCTATGCCAGAGGGACCACAGGGGTCCACTTAGAGGTAGGTATGACCAAAGCTGCAATGAAATAAAGTCGTGCAGGATTATAACCCAGCGTATAAAGTATCCCTGAGTCCACACTGATAGACGTAAATGATTGGGTATATTAATAAGTGGGGGAGAAGAGACAAATCTGTGCCGAAAAATTCCAGATCTCTGTAGATCCTCTGCCCTCAAGGGGGTGGGGCAGAGCCCTTCATTCCTGTAATATGGGCTCCATATGGTAACGTCGTTCCGCAGAGGGCAGGGTGAACAGGTGGGGTGAAAGTCACGTGACCGAGGAGAAGCGGATGCATGCCGTACCTGACCCTGCCAGCCGATGAGCAGACTGCTGTGTTGACGGCGTGATCCTTGGTATCGTATGGTAAGCAGGGCATTCACCTCTTGTGGCCTGCCCTCCACGTCCATAACTCCAGGGTAATCACGACAAAAACATCAGACGCATCCCAGTTGAGAGGCATTCTGCAAAATGCCGGCACGGTACTCCTCCAAACCGTGGAGGGCGTGGAAAACAAGGGCAGTCTGAGCTGTCGCTTAGGTGGGAGGAGCTGAAGCAGATGTGACAACTAAATGCAATGTGGTGTCCTGGCTGGGATCCTGGGACAGAAGGAGGCTATTAGGTGAGAGTGAAGGAAGTCTGAATAAAGTGTAGACTCCAGTTAATAAGAATGTACCAAGATTGGGGTCACTAGTTATGGCGAAGGTACTCATGTCATGTGTAGACAGTAGGGGAAACTGGGGTGTAGGGTACATGGGAACATCCTCCTCTCGTTGCAATTTTTCTGTCAGTCTAAAACCATGTTAAAATAGAGTGTTGAGATGTTCGAGTTACTCAGTTTGTAAACATCAGGAACGTACCTTTTGAGCAGTAAGTGGGTGAAATCACTGGCCAGCCGCCAGGCTCTTGCTGGATGCCTGTTACGTGGACGGCCTCACATTGTGCTCTGAGGCATAGACAGGTGTGGAGCTGGCCTGGGGTGGATGGTTGCCCTCTCTTAGTGATGGGATCCTGTACTTGGTAGAATAACACGTGGAGATGAAAACGAGTGCAAAGAATGTGGGACGTGGGGGGGGGCAGACACAGGTTCAGATTCTTACTCTCGTTCTCCGTGTGCTTGCATCAGGCCACCTAAGCCTGCTAATAACTTCCCTTCCCTGGATGATGGGATAGCCACACCAACCTTCCTTGCAGACTCACTTAAATGCCAAATGGGTGTCACACGAACGCAGCAGCGTAGTGCTTAAAATCAAGCAGGTGTGAAAAAATGGAGAAAGTCACTCTTGGTGAAATAGTGGTAACGTGGGAGATACTGCAAAGTAGCACGTGTTACTTGTTTAAATGAGGAAGAGTCGGAAGTAACCGCAGTGAATTTTGAAGACGTTGACTGAAGCAGGTGGTGAAAAGAGACAGTCCGTCCTGGAGGGTAAGTGCAGGACGGGGAGGGTCGGCGCTGTCCGTGTGGCTGTTAGAGACCCTGGTGGGAGGGGCACTGCCTGCGTCAGGGGGCGGGAGCTGCCTGAGGAGGGGAGGTGGGGCGCGGGGACTTTCAATGCAGTTCATTGTGAAGTGTCAGGGTCAGCCTGTGACCCCTTTGTGGTCTGCAGCGAATGCCTTGTGCGCAGTGAAACCTCCGGAAACACTTTGTTAGTTGTTTGGGTTACGTTCCTCCTGAGTGTGTAATAAACCCCCAGATACGAAGGACGTAAAATAGGCTGTTGTTTGTTTTTGTTTTGTTTTGTTTTGTCTTAAACGTCATTGTTTCATCTGACTTAACGGCTGTGGGATTGAACCTTGGATTGCACACGTTATACGATGGTCTAGCACAGTTAAACAGGCAAAGCTGCGTAAAATTCGTGCAGAAGGCTTTTCTGCGGTTCCTTCTTTTAAATTACAAAGAGGAAGACACCCGTGCCTTTAGGGGTTTAAAAGGGCAAGGCTTTGGGGGTTTAGGCAGAGAAGCCTTGGGAACATTTCCCCCTGAGGTCAGGAGTCGTCAGGGAGGTCACAAGGGAGCCTTGAGTCCCGGGGTTGGGGGGGGCGGGGCTGCGTGAACTTGACCGTCACGAGGCAGCGGGCACAGACAGGCAGGCAGACGCCGGGGCTGCCGCAGAGCGGGTCCGTGGGGCGCTGTGCTCACGGCGGGCGGAGAGCCGGTAAGAGAGCCTGGGTCCCCTCTCGGAGCATCTCCTGCAGGACAGGGATGCTTTCCTGCCGCCGTGGCTGTGTGCCAGGCTTTGCAGCGACTCGTGCCCCTTTTGTTGTGCTGTTTTGAAGAGCAGGTGGTCAGCTCACAGGGCGGTGTGAGGCCAGCGGGAGAGGTCTGCAGACACGCTCCTCACGTGTTGTTCTGCCTGAAAGTGAACGATAATGCAGATCGGCGTGCAGAGTCCACCTGAGCTCTGCCCGTGCGCACGTGTGTGTGTGGGCACGCAAGCCCGTGCTGTGTGTGTCTGTGTGTGCTTGTACACACGTGCGGTTTTGGTCGCCTGGGTTTCTGCCGTTCGCTGAAAGCGCGCTGGAGCTAGAAGGCAGTGCCCCTCTGGACTTGCTCTGGGCGGTGAGCTGGTGTGACTGGGAGCCCTTGGTATGTGGGGCGCGCTCCACGTGAGGTCTGCAGACCTGCCTTCCCTGCCGAAGGGTCCCCGAGGAGACCGGCGGGATGGCGCTAGCGTTTCACGAAGACCCTTCCTTGCTTTGCCTTTTCTTTTTCCGTAGCAGTGAGACATGAGCGTTCTCACAACGGAGGCTTTGACTGTGGATGTAGAAAGGAAATGGTGAGTCAGCCACATCAGAATGAAAAAGGCAGGGAAATCAGGTGTGCGTGTTGAGTCCTGAAAACGATGCTTGGTGGGTAAATTCACTCATCGCCTGCTGATGGCAATGAAAAAATGCAAATGGAGAAAATGGCACGGGGTGGTTCTGAGCATTTTGCAGCTTTTGCTCTGCAGTCGTGACAATTTAAAGGCAGCATTTCTTACGGGGTTTACTGTACATGTGCTGTGGGGTTTGGGGGTTTTTTTTTTGCCTTTTATATTGTGATAAATAAAACAAGTTATTAATTTTGGCCATATTTCTAAACGACTGAAATTGTTTGGCTTCACTAAAGCAGGCTTCTGTGTGTGTGGCGGGAGTGTGCCATTTCCACAGGGAAACGGCTGCATGTGTGTGGTACACAGACGCTCACGCACAGTTCGGGTCTGCACTGACTGACTCACGTGGGTAGGAATCAATCTTGAAATGACTTAGTGGTCGTGCTTAGGTGGAATGTAAAGAGGCAGAGGGGTTTGAAGAAAGGTTTTCAGAAATCTACCTGACAGCATTTATAATGAAAGAACCTGCTGTCGTATACATTGTCTGAAGACTTACACAATGGAGGCATGGAAAATGATATTTTAACACGTCATAAGATAACTGAAGATTAGGGACAGGCTTGATGAATGGTTGACATATTTCTTTTCCTTGCAGAGCAGAATCTTTGAGGGCGTATATTATAAATATTTTTTATGATTATGTTGCAGAAAAGTATTTGATGGCTGGTAGGAAACTGGACATCTCTGTGCAGCTTTTTGTCAAGCAGAATGGAAAAAACATTTCACACTTTCTCTCTCTGTCTCTCTCACACACATGCCCACAAACATATACCCCTTAGGGAAAAATATTTGCAGGGCTATTTTCATCCATGAATGCATGAACGAACAAAACACAGAAAAGCCATTAATAAAAGGAGTATTAGAAATCACCATGCGTATTGGTGTTGACCATGCAGGGCAGGTAAGGCTTCTCCTGCCCAGCTGGGGTGACAGACAGCCCTAAATGTATGCTGATGGCTGCGTGTTTGGCGTGAACCGGCAGCTCCCCCAGCCACCTTTGGGTTTTGGAGGTTGCGGAAGCTGATACTTCATGTGGCCTGTAGAATGCATTTGCTTTACTCTCACTGCCTTGAATTCTTTGCCTCTTGTGTGCATTAAAATTTAGGAAGGTCTAGGTGGGGAAGCAGTAGAAACAAGAGGTGGTGTTTTGTGTCCACCGGATCGGCCCATCTCTCCCCGGTCAGCAGACACTCGTGTGTTCTGGCGGGCTTTCCCTCCAGCAGGTTAGATAAGTCATTTCTGTGAGGCTTGTAGACATCCCTGGATGTCTGAAGAGATCCTAAAGTTACTTAGTTTTTCACCTTTGAAAAAAGACTTGCAGAATCCTTTGTATTCATTACTTAAGGTTCAGAAGGGCTTCTCGCCTGTATACCTTGGACCTCACAACATGGGTACCATGTTCATTTGACGATAAGCAAACTGGGGCTTCAGTAGCTGGATTCACACAGCTTCTGGGGCTTCAGTAACTGGACTCACACAGCTTCCTAATGGAGAGCCCTGCATGCAGTACGGCTGCTCTTTAATCTGGTGGGTTCCTGCTAAGTCCTGCCACCTCGGATGTTGGAAGGTTCTCCAGATGCGCACAGCCTGCATATAGACCTGTATAAGATGCCACACCTCTTCTGTTATTAGCTGTCACGTCCCAGGGCCAGTGCACCAACAGTGCAGTGAGAAGGGGTTCCAGTGTGGGTTTCCGGGGCAGTGGTGTAATACAAAGACTTCTTAACCAGGCTGAGAAACTGCGGACTCAGGTCCCAAGCCTGCGTGGACGTGACCTTCTGTTTCTTCATCCACGAAATAGGAAGTTTGGATGAAATGATTTCTGAGGACCCTTTCAGCTATCATCATTTTTGATTCTCGGGGAGAGAAGCCAGGGACTCAGATTCCCCTTAAATGACACATCCAGGCCAGTGGGTTGTATTGTTGTATTCATTTGCTACCAACATTCATGTGAGTGAAGACATATATGAGATACACACGTGTGTAGCATCTTTGAGATCCGTCTGTCAATAAATGAGCTCTGCAGCAGACTTGATTTTTCTGCCTGCAGGGGTTTCTTTTTTTTTTTTTTTTCTGCAGGGGTTTCTTGATGCCATGGCAGTGTCACTGACAGCACACCCACTTAGGTGTTCTGTGGTGAAGTCAGCTGCTACCAGACGAAGTTCTCCCAGGTACAGCTTACATACCACGTGTTATTTATTGACTTTGTTAAAAAGTCCAGCCAGTGGGCGCTTACACATATTTGGAGGCCATTAAAAATAGAATAACTAGGGGCTTCCCTGGTGGGGCAGTGGTTGAGAGTCCGCCTGCCGATGCAGGGGACACGGGTTCGTGCCCCGACCCGGGAAGATCCCACATGCCGCGGAGCGGCTGGGCCCGTGAGCCATGGCCGCTGAGCCTGCGCGTCCGGAGCCTGTGCTCCGCAACGGGAGAGGCCAAAACAGTGAGGGGCCCGCGTACGGCAAAAAAAAAAACACAACAGGATAACTAGAAATTCTAGGAAGGTATTAAACATTTATACAGACACACACACCTGCAGATATATGTGTATACACCTGCATGTATATGTATAGACATGAGCATGCAAGTATGTGTATATATACACATGCGCACATAAATATGTATTATAGACATTTTATATAGGAATAAAGTAAATTTTCATGTACAGTATATATCTGAAGCCTATTGAGTAATCATTTCTAAATATGGTTCAGCTGAGTAACAATCATGCAATATTCTGAGATGGTATTTTCAAAATTTTGGGTCACGTGCATTGTGCTAAAAGGGCACGCTTAAAGCAGATGGTTTTCTCTTAATTTACGGAGATCCTATGCTATTCTAAGTATGTTTTAATCTCTTTTACCACAGAGTTTCCCAGAATTAAAAAATGGCTCCTTATTTCATAAGCTTGTTGTATGTTTTTGAGAGCTAGGATTTATGCTTATCTGTGGTTACAGCCTTCTAGGGTGTGTGGTATATAGTCTGTAATAACATTTCCTTCTTTAAATTCCGGAAAGCAGAATGAAGACATTAAAAATTGCCCTCAGCCTCACCGTCCAGAGAGACCGCTGTACCCACTTCGTGTCCTTTTTCAGCACAAATATTCATTGATACACATGGGATCACACCATACGTACTGTATATGAACAGCTTTTTCTCCCCTTGTACGTATGTGCTGCCTGGCATTCTAAGATGCGGTGGCCCAGTAGGAACACCATGGGCTTGTAGGGATGTTCCCAGTCTTTCACAGTGGGAAGTGATACCACAGCGGACATATGTGGTGAAATACTTGTGCTCTTACACGGTCATTTCCTTAGGAGAACATTCTAGACATGGAATTGCCAGGCAGTCTTTTGGAAAATACCCCCAAGTTGCCCTCCATAAGGTGGGTCCCTTTCATAGCCCACCACCAACAGCCTAGGCCCGTCCTGCTTCTCCCGAAACCTTGTCCATGTTAGACATTTTTAAAATTCTGTGACCTGGTAGGCAAAACTATTTCATTTTTAACCAGCATTTCCTTGGTGACTAGTAAAGTTGAACTTCTTTGTGTGTTCATCGAGCCATTTGTGTTTTTTCTTGTGTGCATTACTGTTCACATTTTCTGTGTCTTCCTGCTGACAGTGGGGCCTTCCTTGATCACTGTTCTTTACTTTGCAAATAGATGCCCGAGGTGTGTTGTGTGCTTTTCAAACACTAATGGTTGGTTAGGGTTAGATTTTTTTTTTTTTTTTATTGAAGTATAGTTGATTTACAGTGTTTTAGGTGTACAGCAAAGTGATTCAGTTATACGTGTATATGTATTCTTTTTCAGATTCTTTTCCATTATAGGTTATTACAAGATATTGAATATAGTTCCCTGTGCTGTACAGTAGGTCCTTGTTGTTTGTCTGTTTTATTTATAGCAGTGTGTATATGTTAATCCCAAACTCCTAATTTATTCCTCCCCTCCCTTTCCCCTTTGGTAACCATAAGTGTTTTTTCTATGTCTGTGAGTCCGCTTCTGTTTTGTAAGTAAGTTCATTTGTATCATTTTTTAGATTGCACATGTTAAGAGATGTCACATGGTATTTGTCTTTCTCTGTCTGACTTACTTAGTATGATAATCTCTAGGTCCATCCATGTTGCTGCAAATGGCAATATTTCATTCTTATTTATGGCTGAATAATATTCCAGTGAATATGTATACCCCACATCTTCTTTATCCATTCGTCTGTCGATGGGCATTTAGGTTGCTTCCATGCCTTGGCTGTTGTAAATAATGCTGCTGTGAACGCTGGGGTGCATGTGTCTTTTCGAATTAGAGTTTTCCTCTTTTCTGGACATATGCCCAGGAGTGGGATTGCTGAATCATATGGTAGCTCTTTCTTTCTTTCTTTCTTTTTTTTTTTTTTTCCGGCCACGCTGCATGGCTTGCAGGATCTTAGTTCCCTGACCAGGGATTGAACCTGGGCCGCCTGCAGTGGAAGCGCAGAGTCCAAACCACTGGACCGCCAGGGAATTCCCAGCAGCTGTATTTTTAATTTTTTAAGGAACCTCCACACTGTTCTCTGTAGTGGCTGCACCAACTTACATTCCCACCAACAGTGCAGGAGGGCTCCCTTTTCTCCACACCCTCTCCAGCATTTATTTTTGGAGACTTTTTGATGGTGGCCATGCTGACTGGTGTGGTTAGTTTTTTTTTTTTTTTTCCAAACTGTACAAGTGTTTGGGGTTTTTTTTCCCCCTTAATTGGGGTATAGTTGCTTTACAATGTTGTGTTAGTTTCTGCTGTACAGCAAAGTAAATCAGCTATATGTGTACATATATCCCCTCTGTTTTGGATTTCCTTCCCATTTAGGTCACCACAGAGCATTGAGTTTCCTGTGCTATACAGCAGGTTCTCATTAATTATCTATTTCATACATAGTACTGTATATATGTCAATCCCAATCTCCCAATTCATCCCACCTCCCTTTCCCCCGCTTGGTGTCCGTACATTTGTTCTCTACTTCTGTGTCCCTGTTTCTGCTTTGCAAATAGGTTCATCTGTACCATTTTTATAGATTCCACATATATGCGTTAATATACGATATTTGTCTTTCTCTTTCTGACTTACTTCACTCTGTATGACAGTCTCTAGGTCCATCCACGTCTCTACAAATGACCCAATTTCATTCCTTTTTATGGCTAATATTCCATCGTATATATGTACCACATCTTCTTTATCCATTCATCTGTCAGTGGGCATTTAGGTTGCTTCCATGACCTGGCTATTGTAAAGAGTGCTTCAGTGAACATTGGGGTGCCGTGTATCTTTTCGAATTACGGTTTTCTCTAGATATACGCCCAGGAGTGGGATTGCTGGATCGTACAGTAGCTCTATTTTTAGTTTTTTAAGGAAACTCCATACTGTTCTCCATAGTGGCTGTATCAATTTGCATTCCCACCAACAGTGCAAGAGGGTTCCCTTTTCTCCACACCCTGTCCAGCATTTGTTATTTGTAGATATTTTGATGATGGCCATTCTGACCGGTGTGAGGTGATACCTCATTGTAGTTTTTATTTGCATTTCTCTAATAATTAGTGATGTTGCGCATCTTTTCATGTGCCTTTTGACCATCTGTATGTCTTCTTTGGAGAAATGTCTACTTAGGTCTTCCGCCTACTTTTTGATTGGGTTGTTCGTTTTTTTGATATTAAACTGCATGAGCTGTTTGTATATTTTGGAGATTAATCCCTTGTCGGTCACTTCGTTTGCAAAGATTTTATGTGGGTTGCAGATATTTTCTGTGGGTTGTTGGTCACTTTGTTTGCAAACCCATTCCGTGGGTTGTCTTTTCGTTTTGTTTCTGGTTTCCTTTGCTGTGCAAAAGCTTTCAAGTTTCATTAGCTCTCATTTGTTTACTTTTTTTATTTTCATTACTCTAGGAGATGGGTCAAAAAAGATCTTGCTGTGATTTCTGTCAAAGAGTATTCTTCCTGTGTTTTCCTCTAAGAGTTTCATGGTGTCTGGCCTTACATTTAGGTCTTTAATCCATTTTGAGTTTATTTTTGTGTATGGTGTCAGGGAGTGTTCTAATTTCATTCTTTTACATGTAGCTGTCCAGTTTTCCCAGCACCACTTATTGAAGAGGCTGTCTTTTCTCCATTGTGTATCCTTGCCTCCTTTGTCATAGATTAGGTGACCATAGGTGCGTGTGTTTATCTCTGGGCTTTCTATCCTGTTCCATTGACCTATATTTCTGTTTTTGTGCCAGTACCATACTGTCTTGATTACTGTAGGTTTGTAGTATAGGCTGAAGTCAGAGAGCCGTGATGGCCATTCTGACTGGTGTGGTTAGATTTTCTTTTAAACCATACGAGTGTTTTTAACTGTCACATCATCACCCTTGCCAGGTGGCTTTGTGCAGTCTGTTTGTATTCTGGTGGCTGCTGGCTCCTGGTGGCTGTGCACTCGGCTCAGTGTTTGCAGAAAGGGTGTCCACCCGGGGGTCTATGGGCTGAATCCCTTGTGAGGTGTAGACTGCCATCTGAAATACTTTGCAGTGCTTTGCAGAGAAGATAAAACTGCTTGGGAGAAGAACCCGCGGGTTTGATGAACGTCTAATGTGGTGATGCCGTGTGGAAGCAGGAGTCAAAAGATGGGCGCTGCAATCCTCGCTCAGGGGGTCGGGCGGGTCACTTAGGCTCGTGACATCAGTGAGGCGGGCATGCTGTGCTTTCTCGGGTGTGTGGAGCTCTGTAGGTGGAGGTTGGTACTAGATTTGTCTCCCCGAGAATAGAGACGTGCCCTCTTTCCCAATAACCCCCACTCACCGTCCTCCCTTTTTGCTCTGGGTGGCAGGAACCTCAGGGTCACATTTGAGGCACATATACCCTAATGACATTGGAGGCACATATACCCTAATGACATTGGAGGCACATATACCCTAATGACACTGGAGGCACATATAACCTAATGACATTGGAGGCACATATACCCTAATGACAAGCCTCTTTGTGATGCTTTCCCACCCTTATGCCTTTTCACTTTTTAAAAAGATATTATCTCTTGTTGGGATGTTTCTATGTTCATTTTAATGCTCCTGCTGTGTTTTCGTCTGATAAGTCACCTCAAAACATTTGCTCATTGAGGGTGTAAGTATGTTGAAATAAGGTAAATAGGTGTCGTAGAACTATAAACTAAACAGATTCAAAAGAACCAAGGGCTTCTCAATAATCAGTTAATATTTTTGTGATGGTCATTGTTTTATGGAAAGATCAAGTTAGTTCGAATTGCCCTTAATGACCAAGTCACCCTAATGGAATCTGCCCGTTGGACTCGTGTCTGTAGCAGTCGGGGCAGCGTGGTGGTCATAAGCGGAGATGGAGCCGGGGCTGCCCACCTCTCAGGTAAGGTGAGGGGGCAACGTGAGTCCTCTCCCAGGCCCATCAGCTCCGACACGCTGGACTCCTGAGGGTGTGGGTTGGTTTCCAGATCAGAAGAAGAAGTGCATTCTCAATGGACAGGTCTTTGGGTGACATCGTACAATATCTTACAGGTTACCGATTGTGTTCGTGTGGTTAGGTGCCCTGGAGCCTGCAAAGTCGTATCAGGTAGACAGAGCACCTCCCTTGAAGGCGCTTACCCTCTGCTGTAATGGAGAATAATACATAACAGATTACCACAGACCAGGTGACTTCAGCAATGGTCATTTATCTCTCACAGTCCAAGATCAAGGTGCTGGCCAGTTCGGTTCCTGGTGAGACCCCTTTCCTGGTGGGCAGACAGCCATCGTCCTGCTGTGTCCTCACATGGTGGAGAGCAGGGGCGTGGTGGGAAGCAAGCTCTCTTGTGTGTCTTCTTATACGGGCACTAATGCCCCTCATGAGGGCTCCACCCTTACAACCTAATCATTTCCCAGCCATGTGATACCATCATGTTGGGGGTTAAGATTGAACATGAATTTTCAGGGGACACAAACATTCAGTCCATAACATAAGTGTAAATGGCTGTGATGTAGGGTAGTCAGAAGGCCCAAGAGAATCAGTCTGCCTGCTTTGACTTCCAGTCCTGTACCTTCCCTCCCTCCTCCTCCCCCTCCCCCCTCCCTCCCTCCCTCCCCCTTCTCCCCCCTCTCCCCCCCACCTTCCTTCCTGTTACCTCACTGGGCCGTTGCTGAAACCTGCTTTGTGCCAGGCACTGTTAGGACCCGGGACACACAGGGTAGACAAGACAGAAGTGGGTGCTGTCAGTCTAGCCAAGAGGAGTGATATTAAATTAAAATAATACAGATGCGTCAAGTACAGTTTAGGGACAAACCCGTAGAGATTAAATCCTTATGGGGGTTCACGAGCAGAAAGGCTTATCTTTGGCAATAGGCCGGGGAAGCGCTTGATCGCAAAAAAGTTTCCCTTCATTTGGATCTTAAAGAATAGTAACGGTGTCCACGCGGCAGAGAAGGGAGCCCCAACCGTGTGGGGCGGGGAAGGGCCTTTGTCCGAAGTGTATGTGCAGGAACGGGGGTGACTGGCGAGTGGCAGGTGGTTTGGGGCGGACGTGAGGGAACCTGGCAGATCAAAGCGGGCAGGCTGGCCTTGAGTTGGGAGGGAGGGCGGGAAATTTTAGGGGGAGAGAATTAAGCATATCTGCCTTCCATGCTAACTGTAATTAAGATGTGTGCGTGTCTGTAAAATTGAAGAAGTAGAGGAGACAGGAGGATTGGACATGCCCGTCACCGGTCATCTATCACACAGGACGCTTGAACATTCCGGAAAAGTCACCGCGCGATGGCTTTGCTTTCAGAAAATGTAACTTGTGAATGTTGTAAATGGATTCACGCTCTAATGTGTTGAAATGGGGTGTTTCCCCCTTATAACTGCAATATGGTTTGACTTGTAGTTTGAATCCTTCACATCTGCTGCAGACAGTCGGCCATCTTTGCAGACAAGAGTGCTGAGTAACTTACAAGGATTTCAGGCAATGACCGCCGTAGAGCGAAAGGAAACTTTCTTAGGCAGTGGAATTGTACTTAGGCTTGGTTGTGGTGGTGAACGCACAGCCCTGCACATTTACCCAAACTCGTCCACCGGGTACACCTCGAATCAGTGAATTTTATGGTATGTAATTGATACCTTGATAAAAGTGGGATGGGCTGTGGAGAAAAATGCAAGTGGAAATGTTATGGAATGTGAAAACCTCCTACATCCATAGCTACCTGTCTAGGAAATCAAACGTGCCTTTTTAAAACAGCGAAGTGGCTCAGAAGAGCGTGTACCTGTAAGGGACAAGAATTAAGGTGAACCCAAATTCATACGTTGCTTGTTACCTAGGCCCTAACATTTTTAGCTTTTTCGTTTTCATCAACCGTAGATCACACTTAATAAAAAATGACACAGGCTAAATAAAAATGACACAACTTAGATGTTCCTAAAACTGTTACTAAGGTAAATGTCTGCCGTAATAAAATAGTATCTATCACGGCGACTGTCCAGACCTGATTTTTCTTCTAACTCTTATGACTTTGTTTTTGTCATTTTTGGTTATTATTGTGGTTTTTTTTTGGCTGCTCTGTACAGCTTGCAGGATCTTAGTTCCCCAACTAGGGATTGAACCTGGAGCCGTGGCAGTGAAAATGCAGAGTCCTAACCCCTGGGCCACCGCAGAATTCCCCCCCACCACCCTTTTTTGTGGACCGTCACGACTTTGAATGACAGTTTGTGGAGGTGCCCTTGGTTCACAGGTGGACGGTCACGAGGGACCATTGCTCCTACTAGCAGCTCAAAAGGAGGGGGGCACAGAAAAGTAATTCAAATCGTTGTTTTAAAAAAAACTCCCCAGATGCTCCCCCATGTAAATGAAATCCCTTCCCTAGCATTCTTGTCATAGCCTGCAGAGTGCGTATCAAAGTGAGCACTGACATATGTTTGCATTTTGCAAAAATTACTGTCTTCCTTGATTTCTAGACCAGGGCTCAGCAAACTACAGCCCAAGCGCCCAATCCCCTGGGCCAGGGTTCGGGAAGCCTGTCCTGGTGCACGACTGTGGGTTGGTCCCTGCAGGCTTGGTACCAAGGGGTATCTCATCGTTTTGTTTTGGTTTTTTTCAGATGATGATGATCTAGTTGGGGAGAGACATGCCACGCCAAGGATGAAAACTTCAGGAGTAGCTTTTAATACCCAAAGTGGATAGAAAAGTGAGAGAGAAGGAAGTTGGGAAGGGAGGTCCCATAAAGCACAGCTTCCTAACACTGGCGTGACATCCAGATTGCCTGGGAGGTGTTCTGTCAGACACAGATTTGCAGGCAAGCATTTCCTCCCCGGTCCCTACCTCCATCTGCCCAGGCCTGGCTTTCTGATGGAGTAAGTCTGAGGAGAGCTTAGATTCGTGTGTCTAAAATCATCATCTGCATTCTTCAGAATAGTCTCGACAAGAATTGGAGGCGGGGTTGGTTTGAAGAAATAAGGTTGGCTGTGAATACAAGATGATTGTCGGATAATGGGGATTGCCTGTATATCCTCTCTCACATACTCAGTGGATATTTTCTTACCTAAAAAACTTTAGGACTTCCCTCGTGGCACAGTGGTTTCAGAATCCACCTGCCGGGCAGGGGACATGGGTTTGATCCCTGGTCCGGGAAGATCCCACATGCCGCGGAGACACTAAGCCCGTGCGCCACAACTACTGAGCCTGCGCTCTAGAGCCCGAGAGCCACAACTGTTGAGTCCGCGTGCCACAACTACTGAAGCCCGTGTGCCTAGACCCCATGCTCCGCAACAAGAGAAGCCACCGCGGTGAGAAGCCCGCGCACCGCAACAAAGAGTAGCCGCCGCCTACCGCAACTCAAGAAAGCCCGCATGCAGCAATGAAGACCCAGTGCAGCCATGCGTAGACAGACGGATAGATAGATAGCTTGCTTTAAAACCAAAAAATAAAACTAAAAATGTTGCCCGGCTCTCCGCAGTAAGGGCAGGGGTGGTTCTGGGTGGGAGGGAAGGGCAAGGGGTTGTGTATCTGCAGCATTCTAGTTTTTCTTTTTGGAAACTTTGGAAACGAGTACGGAAAGGGTAACTTTATTCCTGGGAGGGTAGTAAAGCCTCTGATGTTTGTTACAGTTTGCTCTGTTCTTTTCTGTGGGTTTGGGATACTTTGTTTTTGCGGTACGCGGGCCTCTCACTGCTGTGGCCTCTCCCGCTGCGGAGCACAGGCTCCGGACGCGCAGGCTCAGTGGCCATGGCTCACGGGCCCAGCCGCTCCGCGGCATGTGGGATCTTCCTGGACCAGGGCACGAACCCGTGTCCCCTGCATCGGCAGGCGGACTCTCAACCACTGCGCCACCAGGGAAGCCCTGGGATACTTTCTAATGTATCCACTTAGCTCTCTAGACAGCCTGGTCTACTGTCAAACAGGATACAGTGGTCTCCTATGGGCGTAGCAGGGGCTGTAGGGTCAAAGGCAGGTGGAGCTGCTTTTGAGTGCCTCCCCTGCCTGTGGCTTGCGTTTTGTTCCGCGCTTCAGGTGTCTTCTGGTCAGCTGTTGGTTGACCGGGGCTGAGCGTGTGGGACCGGCTTGGCTGCCTTTGTGTGCAGCTGAGCTGAGGGGTCTGAGTGCCCATCTGAAGAGGTAGCAGCTCCGCACTGGGACTGGGAGGTCACTATGGATCCCTGAGGACCCTCTTCTGTCCTCCAGCTTCACAAGACAGATCGTGTCCCGCCTGATTGCCGAGTCAGCTTACGGCACACACTCACATTGTCACCTATGACAGGTGGCCCAGCGTTGCTGATGGCCAGCCCCGCCTCTCCAGACATCTTAATCCAATCAGTTTGGCCAGTTGTAAGAAAATTTCAGATCGGTGTCAGGCTTGCCCAAAAGACTGTGTGTAATGTATGTTTTTAGCAAAGCAAGTAAGAGAAAGGCAGAAGAAAACTTGGCTTAAAAAATCACATGAAAATAGCATTTTTATTCCGTTAGTCTATGGTGATATGATTCTCTTCTTCTGAAAAATAATTTTGCAACAGAAACCGGTCTGGAGCTTTGATTGGCAGAGGGGATTTGCCTGATTTCTGTCAAAGCAAAAACAAAACCTCCAAGGATCACATCTTGGGACGAAGAATGAAGGTCTCTAGCGACAGAAGTAAGAAAGGCCTGGAATGGATTCTCGAAGCAAACGTAGCGCTGGATACTTGAGGGGCTGTCCCAGGTGATCATCTCTGGACCCAGGTGTTCTCTGTTACTGGAAACCAGCCCCTCAAGAAATCAGTGCCTTTACACATTTGGTTTTGGATCATCTGTGAGTGGCATCTTTTCATCTGTTCTTCCCACTTAACCACAAATGACATCAGTCTCTCTAATTCGAGTTCTTTCCTCTTACCATCCAAGTTCCTGCAAGCAAAAATAAAACCCAAAGGAAGCAGCAGACCTTTTTATCCATCTGTTAAGACACGGAAGGAGTAACATTTCATTTGGTTTTGTAAAGTAAGTGCTTTCCCCACATGGCATTAGAATCGCGGAAGGGAGAGCCTGCTTGGGGGCTGGTGCAGAGGAAGCTTCCCTGGAGAGGTTGCAGGGAAGAAATGACCGGGGACTTCCCCGGTGGTCCAGTGGTTAGGACTCTGCGCTCTCACTGCCGAGGGCCGGCGTTCAGTCCCTGGTCGGGGAACTAAGGTCCTACAAGCTGCGCCGTGCAGCCAAAAAAGAAAAGAAAAATGAGTAAGTGAAGCATGATTCAGGCTACCGTCTTCCCTGAAGGTGGTCCTCCAGGATACACACTGGGAGCTGAACTTGTGGACACGGCCCTCCTGCATGCCCTCCAGTGAGGGCATATCTGTGCATTCATCTGGTCAGTGTTGGTTTTGTGCCTGGAAACAGAGAGAAGGACAGTCGGACAGCCTGTGCCCTTGGGGGGCTCCCCATGTGGGAAATGCCAGGGAAAACTGGTGTCTCCTGGGAGAAGAGTGGTAACGCCGTCATTCCAGGGCATCCGTGCTGTTTGAATGGACTCTCATGTGTTTCTGTCCATTGGTGAATGGATTGGTTGGTCAGCTGGTTGACGGCCTCTCTTGGGTTCCCACGTCTTGCCCCCCATCTCATTGGGCTTGTATGGGGTGCCGTGTAGACAGACGAGCCTGCAGTTCCCCAAGGCGATGGGTGGCTGCTGGGGATTCCTTGGGGGACAGGAAGATCCCTGGCGACACCAGCGGCTCCTTCAGGAGACCTGCACATGGAACGGTGTGGGTGTCCCGTGTGCCCCCAGCCCCCTGGCCCTGTGCTAAGGCCTGGTGGTCCTCCGGCTTCAGACAACCTGAGTGGCGATGCCCGATACATCCCAACACGCCAGTGTCCCTGATCGTTAACAGACAGTTTGACACTTCACAAAATCACCGTGGTTCACACCCGCAGCCAACAGACGTGCGGTTTCTAGGAACCTCGGACTGTGACTCAGGTCCTTGGTGGAAGCATGTCTCTGTTGGAAGGCAGCCCCTCGGGTCTCACCAGCTGTCAGGCAATTTCACTCTGCAGACAGCGCAGGCCCCGGACCCTGGGTCTGCAGCACGTTCTCAAGCACACTTCTCGGAGCACCCAGCCGCCCGGTCCATGGCTGACCTTGGCGGTGTGCTGGCCATGTGTACAGTCTAAGTGGTGGTATCCGCTGGAAGTTCTCTCTGTCTCCCCCTCTCTGTTGTTGCAACGAGGCAGTTCCACTGCACGGAGTTCCGGTGGTGCCCTTCGTACCCACAGATGCCCCGGGGTGGGTGGGGGGCTGCCGCTGGGATGCCCTTCCCCGCTCGGGGGCCTGTGCTGTGCCGTGATGTGGGGAGAAGGTACACAGGGTGTCGGTATCGCGGGGACCTGCTCTGGGGTCTGCTCGGCCGCACGCCGGCCCCTTCCTGGTGGGTGCCAGGTGTAGCATCCGGCTGGTAGGAAGCCCCACTCCGGTCCTTCCACACCAGGGGCTTTGTCTGCCTCTGCCCCCGCCCGCAGCGACCCCATGTGGCCTGTGGTTCACCCGGGGAGGTTAGGGAATGAACCTCCGTGGGGGCACAGTCACTTGCCCGACGGCACATAGCTAGTAAGTGCTTCTGCGCCTGCAAGTGGGTGCCCGAGGGAGCCCCAGTCGGGCGTGGCCTAGTTCTCTCTAGCCGCCTCAGGCCCCAGAGCACGTTAGGAGGAACAGCCTCCAGCCGTAGCTGTGGGCACAAGTCACACTTGGCCGTGCGTCCTCTTCTGATCATTGATTCCAGAAGTACTTAGGAAGGGAGGGAAGGAGCCTGTGTGAGTTAAGTTGTCCAAAGAGTTGGAATTTTTCTCTCTTCTTTGGTGAGGATAATTGCTCACCCTGTTTACAGAGGTGTGCTAACTTAGTGATCCCAGGGAGATCCAGAAACACTTGCTTATGTTGGGAATGTTCACATGCAAGCTCATGTGAACCCTGCTGCCTGCATCTCCGAAAAAATGCGTCTTCCCTCCTTACCTTTCTGCCCGGGGACCGAAAGCCATGAATGCATTTGTGCATGTAACAGACGTCCAGGCCGTGGTGTGACCCAGTGCACGTAGCTAACGATGGCCCGCGAGGCCCTGGAGAAGAAAACCTGGCTCCCTGTCTCCGTCGAGGTGCTCACAGCCCCAGGGTGAGAGTGGAGACCAATGAACAGTACAGTCATCAGAGAGAGTGACCAGCCCTGTGCTAGGGGCTACCCAGAGGCCGGGAGACCGCAGGGCTTGCGGAGCCGTGGGCCTGTGTGAGGGCAGGGCAGCTGTGCAGAAGATGGGGCGGCAGGGAGCAGAACACTGGCACCCGAGGACACAAGGAGCCCAGTGACGTCACGGGCTCGTCAGGAACAGATGGCATCTGGAAATAGAGCCGCTGCCTCTCAGGGATGCAGCCTGTGCTTAGACACAGGGCTGGCTGTCTCCACACCATGATCAGAAGTGGAGACTTGAGGGCTTCCCTGGTGGCGCAGTGGTTGAGAGTCCGCCTGCCGATGCAGGGGACACGGGTTCGTGCCCCGATCCAGGAGGATCCCACATGCCGCGGAGCGGCTGGGCCCGTGAGCCATGGCCGCTGAGCCTGCGCGTCCGGAGCCTGTGCTCCGCAACGGGAGAGGCCACAACAGTGAGAGACCCACGTACCAAAAAAAAAAAAAAAAAAAAGTGGAGATTTGAATCAGAGCAGTGTTGACGGGATTTCAAGAGCATTTGATACATAACTTATAATTGTTTTTTTTTTATTACATTTTTTGGGGCTGTTAACAGTGGTTTGTGTCCTCTCGCAGGGTGTTTGCACTACTGGGCAGTGTTGAAGGTGGCCTTTCCTGCGCTCTTCCCCCTTCAGATTAGCTGTGTTTCCCTCTGCAGTCCTGTCGCGGACCTTTCTCCTCCCCGTGTCCTTCACAGCGTCCAGTCGGCCTGCTGGGCTCCAGCCCCCAGAGGGGGCTGCGGGTCTGTGGAATCCTCAGCCGCTGAGAACCTGCCGGCCTGTCCTCCCTGCCCTGGGAGCTGCTGTCTCCTTGGTAACAGGTCCTGAGTGTGTTCCACAGGGGAATGAGCACCCGAAGCCGTATATCGCGGCTGCCTTTGCAGTTCTCCTTTGCGCTGCTGACTCCCCGCTCCTGGGTCCACCCTGGAGTGCGTGCAGGGAGATACTCAGTTGCTTACTCGCCCGTGCAGAGTCCTTAACTCATTGTATATTCTTGGTCTTTACGTCTGGATCTTGCTATCACCATTGACTGTGAAGATACAATAGAAGGGGATATACGTGCATATACACGGATACCACACAGACACGTGCGACACATGTGATATGTAAGCACACACACATTATCCATGTTATGTACAAACTAGTCACTTGGAACCTATTAGAAACACAGGTTGGAATATGACCCCAGTAGAACCCCAAATTCCCGCCTTTAGTCCTTTTTTCCTTTGTGAGCTGGATTTCCTGAATTCTTACCAGCTGGGACAGTAAGAACCAATTCATGCTTTTATGGCTTTCACTTTGCAAGTTCGGGAGGAAGCCAAGAAAAAATCAGGGGTGGAGGACAAACTTGGCCCAGAAATTGCCACGTGAAGTTAGATGTGGGGTGGGCCACAGGGGACTAACTGTGCTCCTCCAATGAGAAGTGGCCAGGCAGCCCTCACTTAGAGAGTGCCCTCAGGTCCTGCGAAGGCTGCGGCGCTAGTAAGGCAGGAAGGAGCCCGGGGCACCTGCTGACGACAGAAGGTCTTTTGCTCTGAGTCACTGTCCCACTCTCAGTGGGGCTTTGCTCCTACAGGTGTGACCTCTACCTTCTCTGGGTAGATCTTAGCGTGTCCTGTCTAAGGCACTTTGCAAATAGAGCTCCTTTTATTTTTATTTTTTAAATTTACTTTTGGCTGCATCGTGTCTTCGTTGCTGTGCGCGGCCTGTCTCTAGTTGTGGCGAGGCGGCGGGGGGGGGCCTACTCTTGGTTGCAGTGTGCGGGCTTCTCATTGCCGTGGCTTCTCTTGTTGTGGAGCACGGGCTCTAGGCATGCGGACTTCAGTAGTTGTGGCACAGGGGCTTAGCTGCTCCGCGGCATATGGGATCTAACCGGACCAGGGCTTGAGCCCGTGTCCCCTGCATTGGCAGCCGGATTCTTAACCACTGCGCCACCAGGGAAGTCCCTAGAGTTCCTTTTAAATTAACATATTAAATATGAACCCAGATGGCCCAAGACGCTTAGATTTTAGCAGTAAATTGTAGCTGATCTAATTCTCCGTTTTAATGAGGTGGTGGCTATTCATTTAATAGGTACCAGGTGCTTTCGTGTGGGTCTGTGGATGCTAGAGTTCAAGAGTTTTATAATAAGCAAAAAAGTTCAAGTGTTCCTCAACTCTTTGAAGTGAAAGATTGGGGAGGCGTTCATGAATTGTCATAAATTAGGTTTTACTGTCTTAAGAGGCACTATGGTTTCAATGGAAGGGAGGCACGAGGTTTGCTTTTCCGCGGCAGGCCAGATGAAGTAGTGTGTGACAGGGCATCTGAGCTGTGAGTCACACTTCTCCCACTGTTGTCCATTTGATGACGTCTTTACTTGTGGTCAGTGCGCCCTTTTCTTTAATAATTAATGCAGATGTACAGTGTATGTTTGCTAGGCCACAAACAGGCTGTTTAAGTTAGCATAAAATTCAAGTTAACTTATGTGTAAGCCGGAATGACTTTCCCAGACCTCAGTAAGTTAGCATTTCTTTCATCAATGTGTGCCCAGTACAGATTAAAAAAATAAAAATAAACAACACCTAACTTCCCCGAGCTGGGTTAATATTGTCTTAATTTGGAAGCAGAGAACAAACCTCTGCCCCTTTTAGGGTCCCAGCAGGTCTGGCTCTCTTCTGTCCTCCTGCAGATGCTGAGCCCTTGCAGCTGCTGTCTCTGGGCTGGAGGTAGTGCCAGTGGGGAGTGTGGCCCCAGCTGGCTGATGGGGGAAGGGAGGGGAGTTGGGGGTGGTCCATGGTCTACTCTCGACCAGCCATTGAACCTGGAAGGGACCTTTCTCCTGAGGACATAGCAAGACAGACATGCAACGAGCAGTTGACTCTGAGTACAGCTGCCTGGATGGGGTTGGGACATCTGTAATGCCCAGGCCTGGTATCGTGTCCTGGGAGGAGGACACACGTCCAGGGCCCCAAGGGGTTGCCAGGGTGTGTGGGGAGGAGGTCTTCTATCCCACTTGTTTCGCAGTAGGTTACATCTCTTACTGGCACTTGTGCTCTACCTACTGGGTCTCTGATTGCTGCCCTTTTTAGGGTCTCCTTTAACAGCTCTGAGGGTGTCTTAACGGAGAACAGCTCTTCCTGTGAACGGAAAAGTCAGTCAGAGGCTCATTTTATCATTCAGTCAGGTCGGAAGAAAGTGTGTCAGCGAAAGCAGCAAAGGCGTGGCCGGCTGACTTGTTGCGAGTTTGACGGTTATTATAACGCCCACGAGCTGTAGCTTCGGCACAGCTATACGTGCATGTGGAGCATGCCTGCATGTGTTTTGCAGGTGTGTGTGTGTGTGTGTGCGCGCGCATGTAAGTACGTTTCAGGGAAAGAGAGAAGTGGATACGGATGTGGAAATGGATGAGTATGGAAAGATCAGTGTCGCACTGCAGCTTCCAAAACGAAGCCTCTGTTTTTCTTCTGTTTAACGACAGGCTACTGATTTTGAAGTTTATCAGTTTACTTGCTGTCCGTCTTAGAAAGTTCCGTCCCTTTGTATATGGCGATTTCCCGAAATAAACCACGTGAAAATATTGTTGCAACATGAAGTAAACATTTCTGAATATCACAGTTTGAGGATTTCTACACACATTGTTTTTTTAAATGTTTGTGTGAATTATATTTTGCCCCCAAATTGCAGTCTGTGTGTACACGTGTGTGTGTCTGTAACGTGCGTACCTCCTGTCCTGTGGTATGACACGCCAGCGTACTGGCGAATGTCCAGTGTGGGTTTGGCGTTGATGCCTTGTGTTAGGAATCGCAGCGGGGACAGGCGCAGGCAAACGTATGTGGATTGAATTTCTTAACATGACTGAAGGAGGTTATGGAGACGTGGGTGTAGTCCTGTTTGGGGAGAAGATGTTAACTGGAACCGTTGGCTCATTTTTCTTCCCTTCTCCCCTAGACAAGCAGATGCCCCGTGTGCAGAAGACAGTCGAGGAGCGCAGCGGGACCCCCAGCAGCCGTCCCAGGTCTCTGAACCAGCTGGCTCCCGGGAAGCTCCCGAGGTGCCCCCGGAGGGCCGTGGCCGGGCGGGGACCCTTCCTTGCGATTACAGATACCCGGAGGAACGCGCGCCCGCGGACCGGCCTGCCGCCCCGCACGCCCGGGGGCAGGACCCCCGGCCCCTGAGCGCCGCCCCGCTCTCCCGGAGGCCCGCCCCACAGAGGCCGCCGCCGCCCAGGCGTGAGCCCAGGCCCTTGGCGGGCGCACCTGCGCCCGCTCACCTGGGCGCGCCCGGCAGGCCCCGCCCCCTGGCCCCGGAGGTGTGCTCGTGCTCGGACCGCCCGGCCCTCGCCCGCTGCAGCCCCGGCGCCTCGGCGGAGAAACCGAGTGCCGCCCGGCCCGCGGCAGATGGCCCGCGGGCTGCGGGGGAGCCGGCCGGGCAGCATGTAGACGAGCGCGCAGGCTGGCCCCGGCGGGAGGCGCCGCTCCTTTCCAAGTTCCGGCCCTTGCAGACCTCCGCCATGGAGACCTCGCGCTCCCCGTCGCCTCAGTTCGCGCCGCAGAAGCTGACGGACAAACCCCCGCTGCTCGTCCAGGATGATAATTCCACCAGGTACTGTCTCTGGACGGCGGCCTGAGGCCTTCTTCCCCTCTGCCGGCCCCCTTCCACCGTGGGAGGCTTTCAGCGCTCCTTTCCTGGGTGGTGAACCACTGCCGCCTTGCTCCCGGCTCCCCGTCCTGGAGTTTAAGTGGGTCCTGGGGGCTGACATGGGGGAGAACCCACCACTCGAGTGGTCAGCTGGATTGTTAACTTGCTGGGGGCTTTCCTGCCCCACAGGGGGTGAGGGAGGTAAAGGAGGGAGTAGACTGTCCCCTGGTCCTGTTCCCAAGCCCGACAGGTTGGTAGCTGCGTTACCTACAGGCTTCTGCACAGCGGGGCTGGTTTTCCCAGCTGAGTTCTGTTTGTAATCAAGTTTAACCTAAGCATGAGACTTTCAAGCAAAATCGGTGTTTTTCGTGATGTCCAGTATTTCCACATGCCTTTTTTTCTAGTTCTTTTTATATGAAAAGGCTGAGGTGGTGTCTACCTTTTATTAAAGCAGAGGAAAACTCGATCCCGTCCCATGGTGCTGTTCTCAGGGTCACCGGCATGGGATTGTCGGTTGTGCCCACTGAGCCACTGGTGAATGCTGTCAGGCAGGGACCAGTCAAGAAATGAGAAATAGAAGGGGGGGAATTTTCTTCTCATTCTCTAGAGCACTGGTTCTCAGCCGGGGGGATGGCATTGCGGCCCCCAGGAGGACACTGGGCCGTGTCTGCAGACGTTTTGGGCGTCACAGCTGTTGGGCGTGGGGCTTGTTCCTCGGCTCCTGGCATCTGTTGGGCGGAGGCCAGGGGTGCCGCTTAGTATCCTACAGTGCCCAGGACGGCCCCCCAGCAAAGAATTCGCTGGCCCTGCATGTCAGTACCGTCTGATATAGTAGCTACCAGTCGCACGTGGCCATAGCGATATAAGTTAATGAGAATGAAATGAAACCCGTTGCTCAGTTGCGCCCTCTGGGGCTAGTGGCTACCACCCTGGACAGCCCAGATGATGGCTGACTTCATCATCATGGAAAGTTCTGCTAGATCTCCCCGCTGTAGAGTCTTGAACTTTGTTTTTTTTTTTTAACCCTTAAGATAACTTGACAGAGAGGAAACAGTACTGATAGCGTCCTGGGTCTCCGTGCGTGGCATGGCCAACTGCGGCTGCACCTGCGGGCCGGCACTGTTCTGCATCGTTCAGAATGCAGGTGTCACTTAGAGATCCTTTCTGTTGGCAATGTTGTTCAGCCCTGAAAGGGAGGAGAAGCGATGAAGTAGTTTGTGTGGTTGGTGGAGTGTGTTGGTACCGCTGTAGGGAAGGTGACCGGGCCCCTCGGGTCTCGGGAGCTGGTTTGGGCACAGCGGGCTCCACGGCTTTGCGGAGAAACAGGGCCACGTGTTTGCTCAGTGCTCACCACGTCTGTAGACTTCAGGAGGTGGGAAGTGGCTCATACTGTACTGAGTTCGGTGTCCCCGTCCCCAGAGCGGGTGTTACCGGTTAGCGTGGGCCTGAGAGAGTGGCATGCCCTTGGCATACACTGCGAACCTGGGGCCGGCGCTCCACACGAGCGCTGGCCGGCTCCATACCCACCATCAGCCACCAACGGGCAGCGAGCGCAACACAGTGGCCGGGGCCTCGCAAGCTGCCTGGTGTTTGGGCACAGCTCAGAGACTCTCTTCTTGTCTGCACGTGTGCTGACTGATTTCTTGAGCACTACCCGCCCCCCTCATCTCCCTCCGCGTTCATCTGTCCCTCCCTCCAGTTACCTCTGCTGGGGAACCAGCCAGGGTGCAGAGCAGCTCCTGTGTCCCTGAGACACGCCTTCCCGAATTCAGCAGGCAGGTCCAGAGCCCTCCCTCGTGCCAGGCCACGGAAGGGATGCCGCGAGGCAGAAAGGGCAGCCTTCCCACCCTGTGGGGAATTTCAGAGTCATTCACTCCGAATAAAAATGCCTCAACTCCTGTTGCAAAGCCAGGAAGCTTACTATGAAAAAACTTCTAAAATTTTGAGGGTTTTGCTGGTTTACAACAACATGGAGACAATGCCCAGCAGCACGGGCGAGTGAAAATGAGAGATTTCATTGCGCCCAGCAGTGTTCCCAGGAGATTTCCTGGGGCCGGTTTCTGGGTTTGGGAGCGTGTGTGAGCATGGAGCTGGGGGGCTGCTTCGGGGTCGTTCGGACAGTCTTGCGGTCACCTCGGGCATCTTGTGGTTGGAGAATCTCCTTGTGGGGGTTGTGGTTTATCAGACCCAGGGTGGCATGTGGGCTGAGGGCTCCCTCGGGACTGGGTGTGTGAGCACAGCGGGTTGGACTGCTTGCTGTGGGGGGCTGGGCCCCTGTGGGCGGCCGGCGGCTCACCTGGACGGAGCCCGCGCTCTGGGAGGAGCCGCTGCACGGAGAGGGGGCCAGGCCCGGCACAGCCCGCATCCTCCATCCCTCCTGGTCCGGCTTACCATGAGGAACGGGTGCGGTCTGGCTGCGGTAAGGTCTTGTCCACTGTGTTTTGTCTTCACTTTGAGGTAGAAGTTCATCAGACTTCTTAAATGTGAAAGTCTGCCTAGGTTTCAAGAGGAGAGATCATTTGTGCTTAGAAATGACCAGGAAGAGATGCTTTGTTGGAAAGTATAGGACAACCTGCGGAGGATTTGTTTTTGTTTTTACCTCGTGTCTTCCTTCGCTGGAAATTAAGTTTCCCCACGAATCGGGCCGGGGGAGATGCAAATACAGGCTGACTTTGAAGTCCCTAACAGGAGTTGAGGGTCTCTACGCATGGAATGCAAGGAATGGAATGAAGAGGGGTTCTTGTTTGTGTGTCCTTGCTTTGATAAGATGCCAGAATTTTCCTTCGGAAGTTCAGCATGTCTCAGCAGTATTATGCACGGAGTGACAGCCTTTTGAAATTTATTCACTAAGAAGGCACGACAGGGACTATATATGACCACCTAGATTAATAAACAAACACCTCTGCTCTCAGTGGTTTCTGCTGGAGGAGAGAAGAAAATAAAGTTATTTCATTGTAGCCTGCGTGCCCCACCCTTAGGAACAAGGAAAGAACCGTAATGTGTTGTGTTATGCCCCTTGTGCACCATAAGATTACGTCCATTCGGATCATAGAAATGGTTTTACGCTGAGTTAGGAACAAGTCGGGGTGTTGGTTGTATGATTTTGGCCTGTCTTTTGCCTTCCCTCCTGGCTACCAGCAGATGGCTCTCTTTCTCCAATTTGTCCTTCAAGGGTATTTGAAATGGATTTGTGTCCCAGCGGCCCTGGTCCGGGGGATCCCCCGGCACCAGCCGGCTTTCGGGTGGCCCCTGACGCAGCCCCATTGCCTCGACCAGGCCGTTCCTTTCCGTTTTCTCTTCCATGTGGCTGCTCGAGGTGCCTCCCCCGCTTTCACCGACAAACTTTTTTTATTTTATTTTATTTTTTTTTAAAAGGACGCCTGCATGAGTCATTTCCAAGATAGCGCAGGAGCAGCGTGTCCCATGTTCGCTGCTGGATTCTTATCTGTCTGGTATGAAATGCCGTGTGGAGGGCAGCTCGAAGTGTGGGGCAGTGGCAGGCAGGTGGGGTGAGACCCGGGGCGCACGAGGGTCCAAGGACGCTTCCAACCGGGACCAGGACCGGGCGGCGCTCAGCGTCTGCTCAGAACACGGCTGCTTGTTCTAAAGGAGTCCTCCGGCCACCGCGAGGACCACGCAGGCACCCAGCTGTGAGAGACGCTGGCTGACGCACCGGCGCTAATTCTGTGAAACACGCCTGTCTGTTGCAGGGCTCCCTTGCAAAAGAAAATTTCACTGAGCAGGCTTCTTACCGTTGGCTCTGCCATTGACCTAAAAACAAATGAGCATCACACTGCCCTTCTATCTGTCAGTAAGCCCACGGATGTGCCTTCAGGCGTGCAGGTGACCGTTGGAAAACGGAAAGACACCTACACGCCCAGGAGGCTTAGGAGATCAAGGTAGGGTGGCAGGCACTCCTCAACCTGGTCTCCCCATCCTGGGACGTGTGACCATGAAGGCTTCTCCCCTGGGGCCGCTGCAGGCCTTTGAGTCAGGCTTCCCAGGCTGTAAGGGGATGCGGAAACCAGCCGATTTCTCATCCAATTTCTAATTCTGGTCTGTGCCTGGGCGTACAGCGTGTCTTTAACAGACGGCCCTTCTCTTTGCAGAATCGAGCGGGTGATGGACAACAACACCACGGTGAAGATGGTGCCCATCAAGATCGTGCACTCGGAAAGCCAGCCCGAGAAGGAGAGCCGCCAGGGCCTGGCCCGCGTCCCGGAGCCACCCGTGCTGCCCAGCGGGCTCGAGCGGGACCAGATCAAGACACTTAGCACGTCCGAGCAGTCCTACTCCCGCTTCTGCCTGTACAGCCGCCAGGGCGCCGAGCCCCAGCCCCCTGGCACCCCGGTGCCCACGGCCAAGGACAGCCGGGCCTCCACGCCCACACTCAGCTACGTGAAGGCCAAAGAGAGGACTGCCGAAGACCTCAAGTCGGAGGAGCTGGCCCGCGAGATCGCGGGCAAGGATAAGTCCCTGGCGGATATCCTGGACCCCAGCGTGAAGATCAAAACCACCATGGACCTTATGGAGGGCATCTTCCCCAAAGACGAGCACCTCTTGGAGGAAGCTCAGCAGCGGAGGAAGCTGCTCCCCAAAATCCCCTCTCCCAGAACCACAGAGGAGAAGTGAGTAGACGCCGCCCTGGTTCTGCCCCCTGGCTGGTTGTGGTTTTGCCCGGTGCCTCTTAGGCTTACAAGGGCGAGGGAGTGTATCTCTTTGTCTGTTTTCGTGACTGCTCTTTGGGGACAGATTTCCATAAGTGCTTATGAGCACTCTGGGGCTCTTCTGTCACCCTCCCGAAATTAAAAGCCCATTCTGGGGATGATGACGTCAGGTCCTGGCAAAGATGTGAAAATATACGTTTCCGGAGATGCCCACGGGGCTTCTTCTCATGAGGCGGTGGTTCTCAGCCGGAGGCTGTTGTCTCCCGCCACGGGACAGTTGGCAATGTCGCGATACACTTTCGGTTGCCACCACTGGGAGAGGTGCCCTGGCATCTAGTGGGTGGAGACCAGGGATGCTGCTTGCGGCTCTGCGCTGCACGGGACGGCCCCCCCCCCATCAAAGAATGGTCCGGCCCCAAGTGTCACTAGTACGGAAGTTGAGAAACTTGTCACAAGAGGGGTGAAAGTTGAGACTGCTTCTTAGTACCTGTGTTTATGAAAGAGGCTTTCTGTTGTTGCTCATTTAACGGAGGGAGCGAACTTGCTGCAACAGGTTTCGTAAAGAGCGCTTTCCAGCCCGTCCTTCAGTCACCTGCCCACAAAGGTGTATCTGCTCACATCTCTCCTGTTTCTGTACATGGTCTCCATACGCATCGTTGACTGACGGTAGGCGGGAGTACCAGGCAGACAGGAAGTCAGGCCGTAGCAAGAGGCAGCAAATGCGGCTGCTGGTAGAAAGGTGCCCGGTGACCTTGGGCGTGCGGCCACGCCTACGGATAGCGGCAGACCTCTCCCCATGGACCTCGGGCTCCCGGCGGATACCATCTGCACTCTCCTCCCTCCGGGGCGAGCCTTCGAGCACCACCTGGCGGGGTGTTTTAGTTCTGACCTCACAACCTACTCCTTCCCCACTCTTGCTGTCTCATCTCTCTAGCTGGTGCCTTTCCGTTAGCACCACCATTTGCCGGTCACAGCCCAGGCTGTGGGACTTGCGGGCACGTCTGTGTGTACGCTCAGAGCTAACGGGTGTTCTGATGTTTCGTTACCCAGGAAGGAGGAGCTGAGTGTGCCGGCAGCCGTGTCCCTGGCCACCAACTCCACCTACTACAGCACATCGGCCCCCAAGGCGGAGCTGCTGATTAAGATGAAAGACCTGCAGGACCAGCAAGAAGCCGAAGAGGATTCAGGGAGTGACGCCGACCACGACCTGTCGGTGAAGAAGGTAGGGGAGCTGCAATTCCAAACGAGAACGCGCCGGCTGGCTGGCAGGCAGGCCGGCCGGGGGCGGCACCCGGCTCCACCCCGACCCTGGGCCCTGCGCCGAGCGCCGTTGGTGTTGGGCTTCTATGTGGGACGCTGACATTTGGGCCTGTGTATTAAGCCCTTTGTGGGTGAGTCTTCTGTTCTAAAATTGGGCCTCTCTGCCAGGGTCTCTTTGCCATCTCTTTGTAATGAGATCCAGTGTCAAATTAGCTAGGTGGCCACCAGTCTCTCTCATTTTAAGGTCAACTGATATGTCTCTTCTACCCCAGTTAAATCCAGAGGGCTTAATTGTATGACCTTCTGCAAGGCACATGTCCTCTTTGACTATCCGTTTCAAATATCTGTGATCATCTGTGATCCGATGATGTTAATTAAATTCAACAGTACATTGTGAAGTGCGTTGTTAACCAAAAAGCATCATCTGTTCAACTCCAAAAACTCACCCAGGCACTTGGGGATACAGCAGTAGACAAAACAGACTGGAGTCAGTCTTTATTTCCCTGAAGGCACTTGAGTGCTCACAGAGGAGATGGATAGCCAACATAAAAACGAATATAAAAAAACAAACAGGGCCCCGTGGGCCCCTGCCCCCCACCTGCTCTTGTAAATACAGTTTTATTGCAACACGGCCACACTCGTTCATTTACATATGGTCTCTGGTAGCTTTCACGCTACACCAGCAGTGTTGAGTAGTTGCAACAGTGGCTGTGTGGTCCCTGAAGTCTAAAATATTTACTGTTTGGCCATTTATAGAAAAAGTTTGCCAACCCTTAATGGAGTAGGTCGGGTGGTCAGAAAACTAAAACAGCGTGAAGGACTAGAGAGAGGTAAAGGAGTATGATTGTAGAGAAGGCTCTGATGAGCGGATGATGAACAGAGACCTGGAGTGATGTGAGCCAATGTCTGGTTGATCTGGGGAGGGTCTGGGGGAGTGGGGTTGGGGCAGCAAGTGCCAAGGCCCTGGGGTGGGAGTTTTGTGACACGTGGGGGAAGCAGCAGTGACCAATAGCTGGAGCTGTGTGGACAAGGAAGGGGGAGGATTAGAGAGGAGGTCAGAGGTGAAATAGCGTGTAACCATGAGGTCACGGTAGGGACAAAATTATTGCTATCAGTGCCGATGTCTTCACTACTGTACGAGCTTCAAATCTTCACGGCATGTCAACGGGCCAGACTTGTGACATCTAGGTGTGATTACCTGGTTTGTTTTTTTAGGAAGGATTTAGCATAAAGGGAGAAAGGAATTGCCCAAGGCAGTCAGTTTCAGAGGATAGCATGTGCTGTTGGTTTAATTCCAGGGGCTTTGAGCATGCGTAGTCAGCACCAGGAGAAAAAGGAGGGAACCAGCATTTGGTGCATTTTTCCGTACACTTAGCATCTTGGAAGGGGCTTTCATAAAAAATACCAATTTGCTTTGACAAGACCCTTGCAAAGGATAATGTTTAATACCTCCTCGTATTGTTAGTTGTTTAAAAAATGCCATTGATTGGTTTCAAATATGATAGACAAACCCATTCCAGAAGAAATACCCTGACCCTTGTGTAAAAGAAAGTGACTTTCAATTTAGGAAGTGATAGCCTTTTTTTAATTCAAAAAGGAAATGAAAACTAAGAGTTTTGGTCCTGGGATTTTAGAGGCCCTGTGTCTGGCACAGGGTACCATTTGCTTTCTTCTGGTTGTGTTTTCCACGTTCTTAAAAATAATGAATTTAAAAAAAGTGGTGTTATTCTCATACACCTAGAAAAAACATCCAGTTTGGACAGTTTTAATTTCGTCCACACCCTAGATGCAAAGAACTATGTTCTTTACACTGTGCCTTTGTTTCTCATGATGTACTGAATTTGGGAAGCAGCAGCCTTGGTACCGCTCCTTTCATCTGTCTGGGGCCTCTCCCGATTTCTTTGGGGACACGAGATGCCGGCTTTGGGATTGACATGAGTCACTGTGAGCTTGCCCCCTGCCCATCACCCCACCAGGATTAACTTCCTAAGCCAGCTGACGCTTTTGGTTCAGTAAGCGTATGTCGGGCACTTTCACCCCAAGCAGGAAATGCTTTAAGCGCTAGGTCAGTGCTGTCGCTGACCCAGTAGTCCTGTTCTCCTGGCTGCGCTGCCTCTGCCGCCTTTCCAGTGCCCTCATATCTACGGTGTCACGCGCTTACGAAGTGTGCACGGGACGAGGAGAAGGGAGGGCTGTGCAGGTGCGCTTGGGAGGACTTGATGGCTCGCTTGATAGGAAAAATGCTGCATGGAGACCCTCTTTGGAAGCATCGTCCTGAGACACAGATCACCCGTATCAGGCATACGAAGTGTAGGGTGCCTCCAGCGCTTCAGCGGGTCTCCCGAGGTGGTTTGATTTTTTTTTTTTTTCCCTCCTGCCCAAATAGTCCCTGGGATGGGGCAGTGTCTACCGGACGGTAGCGGTGAGCTCGGAGCAGCTTCTCATGCACACTTGCAGCCTTGCCGGCAGCGGCTGTGGACAGGCGCCTACTGCATGCCAAGCAGCGGGCTGAGCCTCCGGCGATTTCACCCATCTTTATGTTAACCCTGGAGGTCGCGGCAACTGCTCCCTGCCCTGCCGAGCCCTGCGGACTCCGTCTGGGGCCAGAGTTTGGAAACTGCCCCAGGACGGGGCGGGGGGGGGGCGGTGGACAGCACGGACCATTTTCATGGGTCTGTTGTACATAAAATAGTGTTACTCACTGTGGAGCAACAGACTGAGTTTAAAAATCCTAATCGGACTTAACATTCCAACTAATTGTTTAATCCTCATTTGGGTGCGGGCAGCAGAGCACTGCCTCCGTTTTCATCACCCCAGCCTCGGGCTAGCACAGGGATGCGTTGGCCTCCTAAACCCCACGTAACCTGCTGTGTCCGTCGACACGAGGTTGGTGGACTCGTGCAGGGCGGGTGGCAGCAGGGTTCCGAAAAGGACAACGGGTGACTTTGCTGCTCGCCGTTGGCCCTTCACCGCTCACCGTGTCAGGTCGGGCCGCCGGTTGGCATCCGCCATGCGTGGGTTTAACAGCAGAAGCACGTCCGTAGTCATGGGAACAGGGTTTTTCTGGGGAAGGCTTCCCTGCTGGACCCCTTCTGAGCGGTCCTTGTAATTTTTCTCAAATGTGATGACCCACGAGACAGATAATCTACTTTCTCTGCCCCTCAACTTGGACCACATGGTGCCGCTTCACTTCAGGATGGTGACCGATTAAAAGGTCTTTGTACGTGTCATTTTTGCTCTGTAAAAATTAGTCATTTCGAGAGCTGGCAGGAGGGGGGGAATGGCGAGCTCGTATTGAATGCTCGGAGTTTCCGTTTCGGAGGATGGAGAGGATGTGGAGATGGGTGGCGGTGCTAGCCCACAGCACCGTGCACGCCTCAATGCCACAGAACAGCACACGAGAAAAGAGGCGGGACGGTAAACGTTGCAGCATGTATATTTCATGACGTTTAAAGAAGTCATTTATTTACATTTTGGTCAAATGGAGATCAGTACTTTATTATTGTGAAAGACTTGCCTAAGTTCATTGACATCCTTCATTTGTCTTAATTTTTATTGCTCATTCTACATGGAAGACATGTTTTAATCACGGAGTTCAGTACCAGACGTTCACTACCAGACTCAATAACTTGTGTGCATGTAAGTCTTCCAATTGGGAACTGCCAAAGAAGGAAGCGCAGAGACTTCCCTGGCGGTCCAGGGGTGAGGACTCGGCGCTTTCACTGCTGAGGGCCTGGGTGTGATCCCTGGTCGGGGAACTAAGATCCCACAAGCCGCACAGCACGGCCAGAAAAAAAAGCAAAAAACAAAGAAGGAAGCACAGGGTATCACAGAGGCCCGGAGAATCCTTGCAAAGGTACAGGCTGAAACGAGGTTTACCGTGAGTAGCCCCAGGGGTCCCACTCCTGCATAGTCTGATAGGACAGTCACAGGATGAGAATAGGTTTGTTCTGTTCCGTTTCTAAATCAAACGCCAATGATTGAACAGGAAGGCCTTATCCTTCCCCTAGGCTTAAACATCCCCAGTTAGTTATATTTATTTTTGGCTGCGTTGGGTCTTCGTTGCTGCACGCGGGCTTTCTCTAGTTGCGGCGCGCAGGCTTCTCATTGCGGTGGCTTCTCGTTGTGGAGCACGGGCTCTGGGCGCGCGGGCCTCAGTAGTTGCAGCACTTGGGCTTCAGTAGTTGTGGCTCACGGGCTCTAGAGCGCAGGCTCAGTAGTTGTGGCGCACGGGCTTAGTTGCTCCACGGCATGTGGGATCTTCCCGGACCAGGGCTCGAACCCGTGCCCCCTGCATTGGTAGGCGGATTCCCAACCACTGCGCCCCCGGGGAAGTCCCCCTGTTATTTGCTGATGCCAAACAAGCTGCCGCCCGGCTGAGCTGAGTGGCCCGCAGATCCGGGATGGGTGAGGGGGTGCCGCAAGGCGGCCCTGACCGTGTCCCCTGCCCTGTGCCCACAGCAGGAGCTCATCGAGAGCATCGGTCGCAAGCTGCAGGTGCTGCGGCAGGCGCGGCAGAGCCTGCGGGAGGACATGCAGGCCAACAGCGCGCTGGGCGACGAGGTGGAGGCCCTGGCCAAGGCCGTCTGCAAGCCCAACGAGTTCGACAAGTTCCGCATGTTCATCGGGGACCTGGACAAGGTGGTGAACCTCCTGCTGTCGCTGTCCGGCCGTCTGGCCCGCGTGGAAAATGCCCTCAACAATCTGGACGACGGCACTGCTCCTGGCGATCGGGTAACTATGGCCAGGGCTGACCTGGAAGGCGCGGCGGGGTGTGGCTTTCCTGTGGGGGGTGGAGCAGACCGCCGGGAAGCCTCGTTCAGCCGCCGCGGCCACCTGTCCGCCTCGTAGCGCAAGACGCCGTTGAACGAACGCCCAGGGCTTGCTGGCTCCGTCCTTGTAGCGGGGGCGGGGGGGTGGGGTGGGGGGGAGGCGGCGCGGCGCGCGTCCGGGAGAGTGGACCTCTTCTCGTATAGTCCCACGACCGCTGCTAGTGTCGGTCTCTTCCTAGTAACCTTTCCCCACCGCAGGTAAGTGGGTAAGTGGAGCTCCCCCACTGCCTGACGAGTCCTCGGCCCCCGGTGACAGTGCCGTTTGATGGTGACTTGGTTGCTGGGACTTCACAAGAGGGCCGCAGGGTCTAGAATGAGTCTAAGAGCTGCTCTGCTTTCCTCCTCCCTTCACAGCAGTGCAACTTGGGACATTTCTTAGTGGGTCTGCGTGTCTGCTCTTTGCACGTGCAAGACACCGTCTACCTCACAGGCTTTACTACTTCGTAGGTCAGGTAGCAGGAGCACATCTAGTTTGCTTCTTTCCACATAATAGGCCTTCAAAATGATCATCTTCATCATTAATAAGGCACCTTAACTTCTCTACAAGGGGAGCAGAAAAGGCACCCCTCCCCCTGGACTCCAGGTGAGAATGGTTTCAGGTTACACAGAAAGATCTTACAAAGCGCGTGGCTTTGAGCCCGTGATCTTTTGTGCTTAGCCAAGTCGTTAGTGACTATCAATCACGGAACGTATTGCATAAGGGTCGAAAAAGTAACGGGCTTTGGACCCCGATCCCCTTGGACCCCGATCCCCTTGGGTTACGTTCGCATTCCATTTTGCTGCTCTTGCCGTCTTTGCCCAGTTTATCTGAAAGAACTTAGGGAAATAACATGAATGGGAAAGAGAGACTTACTTGTAATTGAAATAGTAAACTCTCAAGGATCGATTAAATGAAAAATAGTAATATCTTTGCAGCCCAGCTCATCCTTATCTCCCCTTGCTTGGGACTGACCAAGCCTTACTTAGAATTGGAGGAAGTAGAAGCAGTCACACACCGGGGACCGTGGTCCTCCTGGGGACCTGGCTGCATAGCTCCTAACTGCATCCCTAGGGGGGCCGTGGGAGGGAGGAGAAGCAGACAGGCGCTCTCCCCCGTGGCTGTGTGTGGCTGATGCAGCGTCACCTTCGTGGACCCAAAGGAGTGCTCAGTCACCACGTCCAGGGGCAGCGCAGTGGGCTAGCCTCCCGTGTGGCCGGTGCCAGATGAACATCTCCGGGTCCGGCAGCCAGGGCTTGGGAAAGCTGCGGTTTGCAGAGACAGGCACGCTAACGAGTGAAAAGATGTGGCCTCAGGCTGTAGGCGGCTTCCCCTGTCTTCCCAGGTAGAAAATGAGCACGTGGGCAGATGCAGACACGTGAATCCCTCCCTCCCATCAGCAGCTTCTAGTTGCCAGGGAGCCCAGCTGACCTTAGTGGCCCGAACTGCATTTCTCGCATCAGTTGAGGTCTGTTTCCCTTTTGGTTGGCATGAATTGGCCTTATACCTTGCCTCTTGCCGTGAAAATACATTGTCTTTGTTTCACAAGCACCTGAAGCTCAAGGTGTCCCCCGGAACAGGTGACCCCGAAAGGTTGTGCAGTCAGGGGCACTTCCCGGAAGCCTCACCCCAGGAGCAGCTTCTGCTGTCAGCCTCCGTTTCATAGCAGCTCACCTTTTCTGAGCTCTTTCTGTGGATCGGCGCTCTGCAGAGCACTCGCGCACCCGGGATGCTCATGCGTGGCCGTGGGTAGAATGTCCAAGCTGCAAGGTGGCCCTGCTGGTGTCAGAAACTCGCACCGAGGACAGGGCGTCCGTGGCTTCTGCCAGCCGGCACTTGCAGACATCTACCGCGTTCACCTCTCCCCCCGCTCAGTTTTCATTAAAGTTAGAGAGGGCAGGGGAAGTAGGGGCGCGCCCTGTGGGCAGACAGCGAGTGCTGCGTTCTGGAAACGGGGGCGTCTGTGTGACCCAGGGCGGGACCCTCGGAAGGAGAGAGGGCACCTCCCCGACAGGCGCGGTCTCGCCCCCCGCCCCGCCGCCCCCTCTCACGGCCTCGGCTACAGCTTTGCTCCCGGGCTGCAGCTCCGTCTGCCGGCAGGGTCTAGCAGTCCTGCCCTGGAGTCTCTTTAGAACCTGCGCCTTGTGTCCGTTTGGCCACGGTATCGGCAGGGAAAGGCCTTGGACGCACACCAGCTGCCTCAGCCCTTTGCTTTCTGAGCATCTCCCGGTCCTGGAGCATTTCGTGCCTGGATGGCTCCCGTGTTCCTCACGGCCTTTCACGGAGACAGGAGCAAGTGGAGGTGGCAGCGGCCCAAGAGCGCCAACGGGGGAGCTGGCGCTGGGGCCTCTGCTCCGCGAGGTGCCTCCTGCCCACGCCCCAGGTGCTTCTGCGCGGGTCCCTAACTCGGGTGGCATCAGGGTCTCCACTGGACCAGCCCCCAAAAGAGCTGCCGGACACCGTTCCCCCCCCCCGGCCCCCCCCACCACCGCCACTGCCTGGTCCCCAGCAGGCTCGTCTCTCTCTGTCTCTCCAGCAATCCCTGCTCGAGAAGCAACGGGTCCTGATCCAGCAGCACGAGGACGCCAAGGAGTTGAAGGAGAACCTGGACCGCCGGGAGGGCATCGTGTCCGACATCCTGGCCAGCTACCTCAGCCAGGACAGCCTGGCCGACTACGCGCACTTCGTGAGGATGAAGTCGGCCCTCCTCATCGAGCAGCGCGAGCTGGAGGACAAGATCCACCTGGGCGAAGAGCAGCTCAAGTGCCTGCTGGACAGCCTTCCGCCCGACAGAGGCAAATGAGGGGCCTGCGGCCCGACGCCTCCCCAGCGGGGCACGCAACAGGAGGCAGATGAAAACCCCAGCCTGGACTTAGGTCCTGGAGAGGGAATCCCTCCCAGAACCAAATGGCCGTTAGAAAAGCAATAGTTTCCGTGGGCGCGTTTGGGATGATTGATTGAATGTCTTAGTTCCCCTCCTGAATGCTGAGCAGAGTGGCTCCCCGTCACCCTTGGCCTGGAAGCAACCCCACGTGGCGCCCGGTGAACGGTGAGTTCCCGAGTACGGACTGAGCTCTGGTCCCGAGGTGCACGCACGTGGTCCTTGCCGGCTCGGGTCTGCCCTTCCGTCTTCCCACGCTGCACCCCTTCCTCCTCTCAGGAGGCAATGAGCGCGTGTCGGGCAAAGCCTGGCGCACGACCTCTCCGGTGGGTCACGGGAGGTGGCGGCTGCCGGCTTCTCCTGTTGGCCCAGAAGTGTTGAGCGGTCGTTGTCTGTCCCGTAAGGATGATCTGCGACCCAGCAAAAATCAGGATGATACTTTAGTAACACTCTGCAAAGGTGAATGGTTTTCCATGTGGTTAAAAACCAGCTGTGAAAAGAAGAGCGTACATGTTGGGTTCACTCACTCTAAAATTGCCACTTAAATAGCGTTCGCGCTTTAAAACACACGCAAAGCAGACACGCGGTTTTAGGACTTCTCGGCTGATGTCACGGTTCAAATGGTATTTTCCTGCAAAGAGAAATTACTTGGCTAAAAGCGTGTCCGGTAAATGTGCTTGCTAGGTGTTTTTTTGCTTAAGGCCGACGAGATATTTCTTAACTTACTCTTTCCCCAGAACATTTATTTTGCGTGTGTATGATCCTTAATTACAATTGGCAATTTCTCTCTTTTTGCCTCTATTTGTTACCGTGCCGTAAGGGCCACATACCGTTTGAGAACCGTTGCTCTGGTTTCTCAGAGGTCCCGGTGGACCACAGAACTCCTAGACCCAATCTTTTTCTGCCACACAGTGTACAGCTCCTAGTACCCTTTTTTAGTGGTTGAAATTGTGAGATGGTAAAGAGTCTATTCACTAAAGAAAACTGTCAAGCTGTCATTTTCCACTGGACAGATCACAGGCTAGGAGAAAATAACTTGCAAATCATGTATGTGACAAACCGTTTGTATCCAGAATGTATAAGAACGCTCAAACTTAACAGTAAGAAAACAAACAGCCCGATTAAAAGGTGGGCAAAAGACTGAAATAGACACTTCACCAAAGAGGATATATGCATGGCGAGTAAGCACGTGAATCGCTGTTCTAGCCGCCAGTGGCGTGGTTCTCACGTACTTCTTTTTAATCTGGTCACCGTGGAGTGGTGAGTTTCGTCACAGTGCTCATCTGTTGAAATGTGTGGTTAATGGCGGGAGAAGCCCTAGGATAACTTCACGTCGAGGTCATGTGCAGACTTTGGTTTGACCTGTGAGATCGTTTTACTCCTTATTCCTCTTACTCCTGTAAAATAAGTTTTCCAGCGGCGGGGGGAGATGTCCCTCTGTCAGCAGTGGCTGCTGCCTTACCAAACACAGACGGACGCAAATGTCTTAAAGGACACTAACTAGGCCATACTTCGCCAGCCAGAGGGGAGACTGGACTCCCGGGCTGCCGCAGTGATCTCCGTGCACCCGTAGAGGGGGCCGACCTGGCAGGCGTCCGTGATGCTGGCAAAATAAACACTCCTTTGGCAGCCCACCGACGCCAAAGAGAAATGCCTTTTCAAGTTTTTATGCCTATTCAATTAAGCTATTCCTGACTTGAAAAATCCCTCTTCTGCCAACGAAGTGTCCTTGCCACGTGGTGTGGGTCACTTGCTGTGAAAACTGATCACGTCAGGAAAGGTAAAGCTGGCTGTCCATGGACACCCCCCCCCCACCCCGCACACTGCCCCTGCTTCCTCCTTCGGGGAGACAACCACGGTGATTTCAGTGTTTTTAATTGTCACAAAGCTTTTACCTGTGATTCTTTCCCTTCAGATACAGTATTGTGATCATTTTGATGATATGTCTGTAAAATGTGAAAATAGAATTTGTGTCTGTATCCAGCTTTTTGGTGTCTTTTGAGCCCTTTCTCTTCTACATAGCAATATATAGTGCTCTACTGTCCTTTTAACGAAGCACATAGAATCACAACGTTCCCGTTTGCCTCTTCAATGTCCGGTTAGTGGGGACCCACAGATTGCAGTGAGTCAATGTACATAACTTTGTATATAGTTATGTTATTGCCTATAAAGACAATCTGGTGCTAATGTTTTGCCCTTGGCATTCTTCGGTGGTGGCTGATAGCTCACCCTTGGTCATAGCTCAGCTGTGGAACGCTCTGTATAGTGAGATTCCAGTCAGGGGCGTTGCGCCTTTGGAAGATGCGTACAGATTTCACGCTCAATACTTTCACTTACGTCTCAACAGATCATTCTGCTTGACGTTCACAAAATAAATGGTGTCCTTCCGTGAACCGAGCATGTCTTTGATTTACATCTTTTTTTTTTTAAGAATTGCAATATCCTTACCGTATATTAGATTCTTCAACCATTGATAAATGGTGGAATTAATTCTATGTATGTATGTATGTGACTATTTCTGCCAGTCTAGTAAAGGGCAGTCAATTTGCAGTCAGGAAAATGTCACAGACACAGGTTGTATAAGTCAGTGCCTGCCACAGCAGTGCTGTGTAACAAGCACTGTAAAATCGCATCAGGGTCCAGTGAGACGTATTCCGTTAGCTCATGAAATTGGAGATCAGGCTCTGCTCCACGTGCCTGTCATGTTCCTCCTGGCACCAAGAGTTTGGCCTGGGCAGGTCAGTGGCAGATGCATAAGAGAACAAGCCCAGTCCCAGCGGTGCTTCTCCTGTCTCTGGTTAGAGTGCACCTGCTAACCTTCCATTGCCAAAGCAAGGGCTGCAGCCAAACCCAAAGTCAGAGGGTGCGGCATGTGCTCTACCCCTTTAGTGGAAGGAACCGTAAGTCCCGTGGCAGAGTGTGGCTACAGGGAGCTGTGAGGAGTTGGGGCCGTTGATGGACCACACCTCCCACACCAGGGCCCGATACCGAAGAGCACGAAATCGTCCAGGACCCGAAGCCAAATTCCTGGAGCAAAGCCAGCTCTGTCACTTCGGGCGGATGGCTGTGAGCAAGCGCCAGCCTCTCCAGCCTCAGCTTCCTCCTCTGTAGTTGGAGGAGAGCTGTTGTGAGAGCAACTGAGCTGATGTGTTAATGTGCTCAGGACCAGTGCCTGGATCAGAGGGGTGCCAGTGGAAGCGCCCACACTTCTGCTGCCATCACTGTATTCGGGACCTGGAGGAAGTGCCTTCCCTGCATCCAAACGCATCTGTTGGAACCACCCAGCACACGGCAGTTGCTCCTGGTTGGCTGATTAGAAACGCTTCTGCTGTGCAGCAGGTTGGTGGGACCCGAAGGTTAGCCAATTGAGAGGGAGGGATTCTTTTGTTTTTAACAAATTTATTTATTTTTGGCTGCATTGGGCTTTCTCTAGTTGTGGCGAGCAGGGGCTACTCTTCGTTGTGGTGCGCGGGCTTCTCACTGCACTGGCTACTTTTGTTGCGGGCTCTAGGTGCGTGGGTTTCAGTACTTGCGGCATGCGGGCTCAGTAGGTGTGGCTCGCGGGCTCTACAGTGCAGGCTCAGTAGTTGTGGCACATGGGCTTAGTTGCTCCGCGGCATGTGGGATCTTCCCAGACCACGGCTTGAACGCGTGTCCCCTGCTTTGGCAGGTGGATTCTTTTTTTTTTTTTTAATTCATTCATTCATTTTGGGCTGTGTTGGATCTTCGTTGCTGTGCACGGGCTTTCTCTACTTCTGGCGAGGGGGGCTACTCTTCGTTGTGGTGCACAGGCTTCTCATTGCAGTGGCTTCTCTTATTGTGGAGCACGGGCTCTAGGTGCGCAGGCTTCAGTAGTCGTGGCTCGCAGACTCTAGAGCACAGGGTCAGTATTGTGGCTCACGGGCTTAGTTGCTCCGTGGCATGTGAGATCTTCCCGGACCAGGGATCAACCCGTGAGCCCTACATCGGCAGGCGGATCCTTAACCACTGCACCACCAGGGAAGCCCCAAGAGCGAGGGATTTTTCTTAACAAGCATTACTCAAAATTAGGAGAGTGAATTTGTGTTTAGAACAAGAAAAAAATTGACCCAAATCACAGATTTTTAAAAAGTGCACAAATGCCTCCTACATTTTATGCTTGCCTTCTACCAGGATACTCTGCTTGTCTTATGTGAGTTCTGATATGGTCAAGGAATTCATCACACAGGGGGCAATGGAAACGCACCTTAGGCTGCTGCTGGGATGGTGCTTCTGGGAGCCAGTGACCCTTGTGCCGCACTCCACGACCCATGGAAGGAGATGCTCAACGTTTTGCTTCTTCAGGGCCAGCTGCACTGCACACGCTGAGCCAGTCTCAGGCACAGGGACGCAGGAGACACTGACTCCATCGTTAACCTGTCAGCTGTACTGCCCTGTGGCTGTGCCCTGAAAGCCCAGGCATCCTGAGTGTGTGTTTTCTGCATTTCCCATTAAAACAATAGAACCCCGGAGGTGTGTGTGTGTGTGTGCTGGTATAGGCTGAGCACTGAGTCACAGTGAGCCGTTTGCCTGTGTGTGTGGGCAGACGGGCTAGTATACGCTGTGCATTGAGTCACAGTGAGACGTGTATGTGCATGTCCCTGTGTGTGATGGTACAGGCGGTTCACTGATTCACAGTGAGATGTGTGAGTGCGTGTTTGTGTGTGTGTATGCTGCTACATATTAAGCATAGATTCACAACCGTGTGTGTCTGTGTGTGTGTGTGTGTGTGTGCTGGTACAGGCTGTGCAATGAATCAGAGAGCTGTGTGTGCGTGTGCGTGTGTGTGTGTAGGGGGCTCAGCACTGAGTGAGGTGTGTTGTGTGTGTGTGTGCGTGTCTGCGCACACTGGTATGGACTGTACATTGAGTCACAATGAGCTGTGCGTGTGCGTGTGTGTGTGTGTATTTGGCTTAGTGTCTACGTGAGTCACACTAAGTTGTGTGTTGTGTGCAGGTATACGCTGAGCATTGAGTCACACGTAGGTGTGTATGTGTGTGTGTGTGAGACAGTATAGGCAGCTCATTGACTGACAGTGAGCCATGTGTGAGTGCGTGTTTTTTTGTGTGTGTGCGTGTATAAACTGTGAATTTAGTTACACTGATGTGCCTGTGTGTGTGTCTGTATGTTGGTATGGACGGTGCACTGAGTAACAGTGAGCCGTGCGTGTGTGTGTCTTTGTGTATGTGTGTGCTGGTATAGACTGTGCACTGAGTTACAGCAAGGTGTGTTTGTGTGTGTGTGTGTGTGCTGGTAAAAACTGTACATTGAGTCACAGTGAGCCGTGTGTGTGTGTGTGTGTTGCTACAGGCTAGGCATTGAGTCACAGTGAGCCGTGTTTTTGTCCTGGTGCAGGCTGTACAATGAATCACAGCCGTGTGTGTGTGTGTGTGTGTGTGTGTGTGTGTGGGTATAGGCTGAGCATTTAGTCACAGTTAGCTGCGTGGATGTGTTTTTGTGTGTTGGTATAGGTTTTACGAGTCACTGGGGTGTGTGTGTGTGTGTGTGTGTGCTGGTATATTCTGAGCATTGAGTCACAATGAGGTGTGTGTGTGTGTGTGTGTATGTAGTGGTGTGGGTGTGCACTGAATCACAGTAGGGTGTGTGTGTCTGTGTGCTGGTATAACCTGAGCATCGAGTCACAGTGAGCTGTGTGGTGTGTGTGTGTGCTGGTACAGGCTGTGCACTGTGTCAGAGTGAGCCGTGCATGTGTATCTGCTGGTATAGGCTAAGCATTGAATCACAGTGAGCTGTGTGTTATTTGTGTGTGTGTAGTGTAGGCTGTGCATTGAGTCACAGTGAGCCGTGTGTCTGCCTGTGTGTGTCTGCCTGTGTGTGTCTGCCTGTGTGTGTCTGGGAGTGTGGGCTGGTATAGGCTGGGCATTGAGTCACAGTGAGCCGTGTGTATTTCTCTGTGTGTGTGTGTGTTTGTGTGTGTGTGGCCTGGCATATGCTGTGCACTGAGTCACAGTCAGCCGTGCGTGTGTGTGTTTGTGTGTGTGTATTTGGAGGTGTAGGGTCTGCATGAGTCACAATGTGTGTGTGTTTGTGTGTGCTTGTATAGGCTGAGCATTGAGTCACATTTACATTTACATGTGTGTATGTGTGTGCTGGTATGGGCTTTGCATTGAGTCAATGGTGTGTGTGTGTGTGCTTGTGTGTGTGCTGGGATTGGCTGAGCATTGAGTCAGACTGCGCGGTGTGTATGCGTGTGGGGGGGGCGCTGATATCGTCTGAGCATTGAGTTACGGTGAGGTATGGTGTGTGTGTGTGTGTGCTGGTATGGACTCTACATTGAGTCACAATGAGCTGTGTGTGTGTTTGTGTGTGTATTTGGCTTAGTGTCTACGTGAGTCACACTAAGTTGTGTGTGTTTGTGTGTGCGGTATACGCTGAGCATTGAGTCACACGTAGGGGTGTGTGTGTGTGTGTGTGTGTGACGGTATGGGCAGTTCATTGACTGACAGTGAGCCATGTCTGTGTGTTGTTTCCAGTGTAGGCTGGGCATTGAGTCACACTGCGCCGTGTGTCCGCCTGTGTGTGTTTGGGTGTGTAGGCTGGCATAGGCTGGGCATTGAGTCACAGTGAGCCATGTATGTTAGTGTGTGTGTGTGTGTGTGGCCTGGCATATGCTGTGCACTGAGTCACAGTCAGCCGTGTGTGTGTGTGTGTGTGTGTGTGTGTGTGTGTGTGTGTGCTGGTAAGGGCTTTGCACTGAGTAACTGAGGTCTGTGTGTGTGGTGCTACACACTGTGCACTGACTCACAGTGAGCCTTGTGTGTGTGTCTTTGTGTGTCTGTGTCTGCTGATATAGGCTGTACATTCAGTCACACTGAGCCGTGCATGTGAGTCTTTGTGTGTGTGTGCTGGTATATGCTGTACATTGAGTCACAGGGAGCCGTGCGTGTGTGTGTGTTTCTGTGTGTGTATTTTGTGGTATAGGGTCTGCATGAGTCACAATGTGTGTGTGTGTGCTTGTACAGGCTGAGCATGGAGTCACATTTAGATGTGTCTGTGTGCGTGTCTGTGCTGGTATGGGATTTGCATTGAGTCACTGGTGTGTGCGTGTGTGTTTGTGTGTGTGTTGGTATAGACTGAGCATTGAGTCAGACTATGCTGTATGTTCTGGGGGCTGATACAGTCTGAGCATTGAGTTACAGTGAGGTGTGCTGTGTGTGTGTGTGTGTGCTGGTATGGACTGTACATTGAGTCACAATGAGCTGTGCGTGTGTGTATATTTGCTTCAATGTCTGCATGAGTCACAGTATTGTCTGTGTGTTTGTGTGTGCCGGTATACGCTGAGCATTGAGTCACACTTAGGGGTGTGTGTGTGTGTGTGTGTGTGATGGTATAGGCGGTTCACTGATTCACAGTGAGCCATGTGTGAGTGCATGTTTGTGGGGTCTGTGCTGGTACACACGGTGAATTTAGTTACACTGAGGTGCCTGTGTGTGAGTGGATGTGTTGGTATGGACGGTACACACCGATAGTCTATTAATTTTTGACGAAAAAGGCAAGAATATACCATGGGAAAAAGTCTCTTCGGCAAGTGGTGCTGGGAAAGTTGGACAGCTGCATGTAAATCAATAAATTTAAAACACACCCTCTCACCGTACACAAAAATAAACTCAAAATGGCTTAAAGACTTAAACGTAAGACATGACACCATAAAACTCCTAGAAAGGAACACAGGCAAAACATTCTCTGACATAAGTTGCACCAATGTTTTCTTAGGTCAGTCTCCCAAGGCAATAGGAATAAAAGCAAAAATAAACAAATGGGACCTAATCAAACATACAAGCTTTTGCGCAGCAAAGGAAACCATTAACAAAAGGAAAAGATGACCTATAAAACGGGAGAAAATATTTGCAAACAATGCAACTGAGAAGGGCTTAATTTCCAAAATATATAAACAGCTCATACACCTCAACAACAAAAAAATAAATGAACCAATCAAAACAGGGGCAGAAGATCTAAAACGACATTTCTTCAAAGAAGAAACACAAATAGCTAATAGGCACATGAAAAGATGCTCAAAATCACTAATTATCAGAGAAATGAACATCAAAACTACAATAAGGTACCATCTCACACTGGTCAGAATGGCCATCATGAAAAACTCTACAAATAACAAATGCTGGAGAGGGTGTGGAGAAAAGGGAACCCTCTTACACTGTTGGTGGGAATGTAAATTGGTACAGCCAATTTGGAGAACAGATGCGGAGGTTCCTTAAAAAACTAAAAATTGAATTACCATATATGATCCAGCAATCCCACTCCTGGGCATACACCCAGACAAAACTCTAATCCAAAGAGATACATGCACCCCTATGTTCACAGCAGCACTATTCACAATAGCCAAGACATGGACACAACCTACGTGTCCACTGACAGATGAATGCATAAAGAAGATGTGGTACATGTATACAATGGACTAGTACCCAGCCATAAAAAAGAACAAAATAATGCCATTTGCAGCAACATGGATGCAACTAGAGATTACCATACTAAGTGAAATAAGTCAGAAAGAGAAAGACAAATACCATACGATATCACTTATATGTGGAATCTAAACTATGACACAAATGAACATATCTATGAAACAGCAACAGACTCACGGACATAAAGAACAGACTTGTGGTTGCCAAGGGGGAGGAGGTTGGGGGAGGGATGGAATGGGAGGTTGGGGTTAACAGATGTAAACTATTATACATGGACTAAACAAGGCCCTACCGTGTAGCACAGGGAAGTATATTCAGTATCCTATGATAAACCATAAGGGAAAAGAATATTCAAAAAGAATGTATATATATGTATAACTGAATCACTTTGCTGTACAGCAGAAATTAACACAACGTTGTAAATCAACTACACTTCAATAAAAAAGAAAAGAAAATGACCGAGAGAAGAAACAATGATGGGTGTATTTTACTCTGTGTAAAGTTTACGTTCAAAGAAAAGCACTGTAAACAAATACGGCTCACTAGTTAATGCCACACTTGCTGAGATACTTAAGGAGACATGTACTCACGTCTGCAGTTTACCACAAAATGCATCAAGGGATAAGGTGGATCTGGGCTTTCCTGGCGGCACAGTCGTTAAGAATCCACCTGCCAATGCAGAGGACACGGGTTCGAGCCCTGGTCTGGGAAGATCCCACATGCCGCGGAGCAACTAAGGCCGTGCAGCACAACTACTGAGCCAGCGCACCACAACTACTGAAGCCCGCACGCCTATAGCCCGTGCTCCGCAACAAGAGAAGCCACGGCAATGAGAAGCCTGCACACCTCAACGAAGAGTAGCCCCCCACCCCCGCTCGCCGCAACTAGAGAAAGCCCGCGCGCAGCAACGAAGACCCAACACGGCCACATAAACAAATAAATAAATTAATTTTTAAAAAAAGGGTCTAGGTTAGCACTCCAATAGCAGAAAAGTTGACTTTATACTGAACGAACTACTACACCCTCATCTTGTTTATCTCCCCTGCCCAGGAACTCAGAATCCTGAGCTAATAATAAAGGGAGATTATGGGTGAGGTTTTCCTTTCTTTGTATTTCTCCGGGTACTATAAGTTTTTTACATTGCACATGTATTAATTTTTAATAAAGTTATATAGCATCTTTATCAACATGTGAAGAACACATCTGCATTTTATAAACTGCTCTGCGTTCATAAGCATTCTTCTATTTCTCCACCGGAGGGCAGCATAAGCACAGTAAATAGCAAAAGTAATTTCAAGGCGTTTGGTCTGAAATTGAACGCTGCTCGCTCTTCAGCTGTTTATTTCGACAGGCTGCTGCTACAAATTAATCATTAGGTTGTTTATTTTTCTGATAACTGACTATACATTCACTGTAAAAACTGACATATTGGAGAAAAGACAACTCACCTATAATCAGGGACCATGTGGCATTACGAAAAGAGGAAGGTACATCTTTTTTTAAAAGTCTGCTGACAAAAAGTCCCCCATACAACAATTTTCTAATCTACGCTTCACATCAAATGTCTCTTAAGCATTTCCCTGCTTCCCTAAGTTCTCTGACATGGTGGTTTCTAAAGGCCGCCTGGTGTTCCGGTCTGTGGACTCGTTGGACCTTGCTTCCCTGATTTAAATTGGTCATTTAGGTGTTTTAACCGTCTTTAAAGTATTAAAGATTTCCCATGTATAAAATATACAGAGAAAACTATACCACCCAATTAATCACTACTCGAATTCGATAGATGTTAATTGTTGCCACTTTTACTTCAGATATTTTGAAGAAAGAAAAAGTTTACAGGTAGGGTTGGAGGTCCCCATGTCCAACTAACTTCTCTCCTTCCATCCCCAGAGTCACCTCTGATCTGAAGCTGCTGCTTATTTTTCCTATCCTTGATCTCAGGCTTTCATTACAAAACTATGTTCTGTAAACAATATAGTATTATCCTGAGCTTTTAAATTCTACGCGTAAATGTAATCACCACGGCATGTCCCATATTTGCTTAACGTTATGATTTACCCCCTGTTGATTTAGACCTAGTTAACTTTAACTGCTTTAAGGTATTATACTTTATAAATAGAATTTATTAACACATTCCCTATCGATGAGCATTTAGGCGGTTTCTAATCATTGAGTATCACTGCTCCTTTGACGGGGCAGGTGTGCACAGCTTCTCTAGCTGTGATCCCTAGAGAAGAATTAAGTTTGGGACTCCAGCAGAGGAATGGCGGATTCGAAAGGGTCATCCCCTTCAGCTCTACTGGCTACTGCTGAATCACACTCCTGAATTACCAATTTTCAATTCAGCGGGTCGTGAATTAGTCCCGTTTCCTCACTTCCCCTTTGCGGTAGGAGGCATGGCTTTAAGCATCTCGGACGTTAAGCACCTCTTCACGGCCACTGGCAACAAGGTTTTGTCTTTTGTGAATCCATTGCCTTTGCTTATTACCTGCTTGGGTTCTTTACCTTTTTCTTATCGATTTGTACAAATTGTGTATCTATGTCTGATTGAGTCACAGTGAGCCGTTTGTGTGTGTGTGTCGGTGTGTCTGTGTGCTGGTATAGGTTGAGCATTGAGTCATACTTAGATGTGTGTATGTGTGTGTGTGTGCTGGTATGGGCTTTGCATGGAGTCACTGAGGGGTGTGTGTGTGTGTGTGTGTGTGTGTGTGTATGCTGGTATAAGCTGTGCATTCAGTCTACACTGAGCCGTGCCTATGTGCGTGTGTGTGTGTGCTGGCATAGGCAGTGCATTGAGTCACAGTGAGCCAGGTGTGAGTGCGTGTTTGTGTGGTCTGTGCTGGTACACACGGTGAATTTAGTTACACTGAGGTGCCTGTGTGTGAGTGTATGTGTTGGTATGGACGGTACACACCGATAGTCTATTAATTTTTGACGAAAAAGGCAAGAATATACCATGGGAAAAAGTCTCTTCGGCAAGTGGTGCTGGGAAAGTTGGACAGCTGCATGTAAATCAATAAATTTAAAACACACCCTCTCACCGTACACAAAAATAAACTCAAAATGGCTTAAAGACTTAAACGTAAGACATGACACCATAAAACTCCTAGAAAGGAACACAGGCAAAACATTCTCTGACATAAGTTGCACCAATGTTTTCTTAGGTCAGTCTCCCAAGGCAATAGGAATAAAAGCAAAAATAAACAAATGGGACCTAATCAAACATACAAGCTTTTGCGCAGCAAAGGAAACCATTAACAAAAGGAAAAGATGACCTCCAAAACGGGAGAAAATATTTGCAAACAATGCAACTGAGAAGGGCTTAATTTCCAAAATATATAAACAGCTCATACACCTCAACAACAAAAAAATAAATGAACCAATCAAAACAGGGGCAGAAGATCTAAAACGACATTTCTTCAAAGAAGAAACACAAATAGCTAATAGGCACATGAAAAGATGCTCAAAATCACTAATTATCAGAGAAATGAACATCAAAACTACAATAAGGTACCATCTCACACTGGTCAGAATGGCCATCATGAAAAACTCTACAAATAACAAATGCTGGAGAGGGTGTGGAGAAAAGGGAACCCTCTTACACTGTTGGTGGGAATGTAAATTGGTACAGCCAATTTGGAGAACAGATGCGGAGGTTCCTTAAAAAACTAAAAATTGAATTACCATATATGATCCAGCAATCCCACTCCTGGGCATACACCCAGACAAAACTCTAATCCAAAGAGATACATGCACCCCTATGTTCACAGCAGCACTATTCACAATAGCCAAGACATGGACACAACCTACGTGTCCACTGACAGATGAATGCATAAAGAAGATGTGGTACATGTATACAATGGACTAGTACCCAGCCATAAAAAAGAACAAAATAATGCCATTTGCAGCAACATGGATGCAACTAGAGATTACCATACTAAGTGAAATAAGTCAGAAAGAGAAAGACAAATACCATACGATATCACTTATATGTGGAATCTAAACTATGACACAAATGAACATATCTATGAAACAGCAACAGACTCACGGACATAAAGAACAGACTTGTGGTTGCCAAGGGGGAGGAGGTTGGGGGAGGGATGGAATGGGAGGTTGGGGTTAACAGATGTAAACTATTATACATGGACTAAACAAGGCCCTACCGTGTAGCACAGGGAAGTATATTCAGTATCCTATGATAAACCATAAGGGAAAAGAATATTCAAAAAGAATGTATATATATGTATAACTGAATCACTTTGCTGTACAGCAGAAATTAACACAACGTTGTAAATCAACTACACTTCAATAAAAAAGAAAAGAAAATGACCGAGAGAAGAAACAATGATGGGTGTATTTTACTCTGTGTAAAGTTTACGTTCAAAGAAAAGCACTGTAAACAAATATGGCTCACTAGTTAATGCCACACTTGCTGAGATACTTAAGGAGACATGTACTCACGTCTGCAGTTTACCACAAAATGCATCAAGGGATAAGGTGGATCGGGGCTTTCCTGGCGGCACAGTCGTTAAGAATCCACCTGCCAATGCAGAGGACACGGGTTCGAGCCCTGGTCTGGGAAGATCCCACATGCCGCGGAGCAACTAAGGCCGTGCAGCACAACTACTGAGCCAGCGCACCACAACTACTGAAGCCCGCACGCCTATAGCCCGTGCTCCGCAACAAGAGAAGCCACGGCAATGAGAAGCCTGCACACCTCAACGAAGAGTAGCCCCCCACCCCCGCTCGCCGCAACTAGAGAAAGCCCGCGCGCAGCAACGAAGACCCAACACGGCCACATAAACAAATAAATAAATTAATTTTTAAAAAAAGGGTCTAGGTTAGCACTCCAATAGCAGAAAAGTTGACTTTATACTGAACGAACTACTACACCCTCATCTTGTTTATCTCCCCTGCCCAGGAACTCAGAATCCTGAGCTAATAATAAAGGGAGATTATGGGTGAGGTTTTCCTTTCTTTGTATTTCTCCGGGTACTATAAGTTTTTTACATTGCACATGTATTAATTTTTAATAAAGTTATATAGCATCTTTATCAACATGTGAAGAACACATCTGCATTTTATAAACTGCTCTGCGTTCATAAGCATTCTTCTATTTCTCCACCGGAGGGCAGCATAAGCACAGTAAATAGCAAAAGTAATTTCAAGGCGTTTGGTCTGAAATTGAACGCTGCTCGCTCTTCAGCTGTTTATTTCGACAGGCTGCTGCTACAAATTAATCATTAGGTTGTTTATTTTTCTGATAACTGACTATACATTCACTGTAAAAACTGACATATTGGAGAAAAGACAACTCACCTATAATCAGGGACCATGTGGCATTACGAAAAGAGGAAGGTACATCTTTTTTTAAAAGTCTGCTGACAAAAAGTCCCCCATACAACAATTTTCTAATCTACGCTTCACATCAAATGTCTCTTAAGCATTTCCCTGCTTCCCTAAGTTCTCTGACATGGTGGTTTCTAAAGGCCGCCTGGTGTTCCGGTCTGTGGACTCGTTGGACCTTGCTTCCCTGATTTAAATTGGTCATTTAGGTGTTTTAACCGTCTTTAAAGTATTAAAGATTTCCCATGTATAAAATATACAGAGAAAACTATACCACCCAATTAATCACTACTCGAATTCGATAGATGTTAATTGTTGCCACTTTTACTTCAGATATTTTGAAGAAAGAAAAAGTTTACAGGTAGGGTTGGAGGTCCCCATGTCCAACTAACTTCTCTCCTTCCATCCCCAGAGTCACCTCTGATCTGAAGCTGCTGCTTATTTTTCCTATCCTTGATCTCAGGCTTTCATTACAAAACTATGTTCTGTAAACAATATAGTATTATCCTGAGCTTTTAAATTCTACGCGTAAATGTAATCACCACGGCATGTCCCATATTTGCTTAACGTTATGATTTACCCCCTGTTGATTTAGACCTAGTTAACTTTAACTGCTTTAAGGTATTATACTTTATAAATAGAATTTATTAACACATTCCCTATCGATGAGCATTTAGGCGGTTTCTAATCATTGAGTATCACTGCTCCTTTGACGGGGCAGGTGTGCACAGCTTCTCTAGCTGTGATCCCTAGAGAAGAATTAAGTTTGGGACTCCAGCAGAGGAATGGCGGATTCGAAAGGGTCATCCCCTTCAGCTCTACTGGCTACTGCTGAATCACACTCCTGAATTACCAATTTTCAATTCAGCGGGTCGTGAATTAGTCCCGTTTCCTCACTTCCCCTTTGCGGTAGGAGGCATGGCTTTAAGCATCTCGGACGTTAAGCACCTCTTCACGGCCACTGGCAACAAGGTTTTGTCTTTTGTGAATCCATTGCCTTTGCTTATTACCTGCTTGGGTTCTTTACCTTTTTCTTATCGATTTGTACAAATTGTGTATCTATGTCTGATTGAGTCACAGTGAGCCGTTTGTGTGTGTGTGTCGGTGTGTCTGTGTGCTGGTATAGGTTGAGCATTGAGTCATACTTAGATGTGTGTATGTGTGTGTGTGTGCTGGTATGGGCTTTGCATGGAGTCACTGAGGGGTGTGTGTGTGTGTGTGTGTGTGTGTGTGTATGCTGGTATAAGCTGTGCATTCAGTCTACACTGAGCCGTGCCTATGTGCGTGTGTGTGTGTGCTGGCATAGGCAGTGCATTGAGTCACAGTGAGCCAGGTGTGAGTGCGTGTTTGTGTGGTCTGTGCTGGTACACACGGTGAATTTAGTTACACTGAGGTGCCTGTGTGTGAGTGTATGTGTTGGTATGGACGGTACACACCGATAGTCTATTAATTTTTGACGAAAAAGGCAAGAATATACCATGGGAAAAAGTCTCTTCGGCAAGTGGTGCTGGGAAAGTTGGACAGCTGCATGTAAATCAATAAATTTAAAACACACCCTCTCACCGTACACAAAAATAAACTCAAAATGGCTTAAAGACTTAAACGTAAGACATGACACCATAAAACTCCTAGAAAGGAACACAGGCAAAACATTCTCTGACATAAGTTGCACCAATGTTTTCTTAGGTCAGTCTCCCAAGGCAATAGGAATAAAAGCAAAAATAAACAAATGGGACCTAATCAAACATACAAGCTTTTGCGCAGCAAAGGAAACCATTAACAAAAGGAAAAGATGACCTCCAAAACGGGAGAAAATATTTGCAAACAATGCAACTGAGAAGGGCTTAATTTCCAAAATATATAAACAGCTCATACACCTCAACAACAAAAAAATAAATGAACCAATCAAAACAGGGGCAGAAGATCTAAAACGACATTTCTTCAAAGAAGAAACACAAATAGCTAATAGGCACATGAAAAGATGCTCAAAATCACTAATTATCAGAGAAATGAACATCAAAACTACACTAAGGTACCATCTCACACTGGTCAGAATGGCCATCATGAAAAACTCTACAAATAACAAATGCTGGAGAGGGTGTGGAGAAAAGGGAACCCTCTTACACTGTTGGTGGGAATGTAAATTGGTACAGCCAATTTGGAGAACAGATGTGGAGGTTCCTTAAAAAACTAAAAATTGAATTACCATATATGATCCAGCAATCCCACTCCTGGGCATACACCCAGACAAAACTCTAATCCAAAGAGATACATGCACCCCTATGTTCACAGCAGCACTATTCACAATAGCCAAGACATGGACACAACCTACGTGTCCACTGACAGATGAATGCATAAAGAAGATGTGGTACATGTATACAATGGACTAGTACCCAGCCATAAAAAAGAACAAAATAATGCCATTTGCAGCAACATGGATGCAACTAGAGATTACCATACTAAGTGAAATAAGTCAGAAAGAGAAAGACAAATACCATACGATATCACTTATATGTGGAATCTAAACTATGACACAAATGAACATATCTATGAAACAGCAACAGACTCACGGACATAAAGAACAGACTTGTGGTTGCCAAGGGGGAGGAGGTTGGGGGAGGGATGGAATGGGAGGTTGGGGTTAACAGATGTAAACTATTATACATGGACTAAACAAGGCCCTACCGTGTAGCACAGGGAAGTATATTCAGTATCCTATGATAAACCATAAGGGAAAAGAATATTCAAAAAGAATGTATATATATGTATAACTGAATCACTTTGCTGTACAGCAGAAATTAACACAACGTTGTAAATCAACTACACTTCAATAAAAAAGAAAAGAAAATGACCGAGAGAAGAAACAATGATGGGTGTATTTTACTCTGTGTAAAGTTTACGTTCAAAGAAAAGCACTGTAAACAAATACGGCTCACTAGTTAATGCCACACTTGCTGAGATACTTAAGGAGACATGTACTCACGTCTGCAGTTTACCACAAAATGCATCAAGGGATAAGGTGGATCGGGGCTTTCCTGGCGGCACAGTCGTTAAGAATCCACCTGCCAATGCAGAGGACACGGGTTCGAGCCCTGGTCTGGGAAGATCCCACATGCCGCGGAGCAACTAAGGCCGTGCAGCACAACTACTGAGCCAGCGCACCACAACTACTGAAGCCCGCACGCCTATAGCCCGTGCTCCGCAACAAGAGAAGCCACGGCAATGAGAAGCCTGCACACCTCAACGAAGAGTAGCCCCCCACCCCCGCTCGCCGCAACTAGAGAAAGCCCGCGCGCAGCAACGAAGACCCAACACGGCCACAGAAACAAATAAATAAATTAATTTTTAAAAAAAAGGTCTAGGTTAGCACTCCAATAGCAGAAAAGTTGACTTTATACTGAACGAACTACTACACCCTCATCTTGTTTATCTCCCCTGCCCAGGAACTCAGAATCCTGAGCTAATAATAAAGGGAGATTATGGGTGAGGTTTTCCTTTCTTTGTATTTCTCCGGGTACTATAAGTTTTTTACATTGCACATGTATTAATTTTTAATAAAGTTATATAGCATCTTTATCAACATGTGAAGAACACATCTGCATTTTATAAACTGCTCTGCGTTCATAAGCATTCTTCTATTTCTCCACCGGAGGGCAGCATAAGCACAGTAAATAGCAAAAGTAATTTCAAGGCGTTTGGTCTGAAATTGAACGCTGCTCGCTCTTCAGCTGTTTATTTCGACAGGCTGCTGCTACAAATTAATCATTAGGTTGTTTATTTTTCTGATAACTGACTATACATTCACTGTAAAAACTGACATATTGGAGAAAAGACAACTCACCTATAATCAGGGACCATGTGGCATTACGAAAAGAGGAAGGTACATCTTTTTTTAAAAGTCTGCTGACAAAAAGTCCCCCATACAACAATTTTCTAATCTACGCTTCACATCAAATGTCTCTTAAGCATTTCCCTGCTTCCCTAAGTTCTCTGACATGGTGGTTTCTAAAGGCCGCCTGGTGTTCCGGTCTGTGGACTCGTTGGACCTTGCTTCCCTGATTTAAATTGGTCATTTAGGTGTTTTAACCGTCTTTAAAGTATTAAAGATTTCCCATGTATAAAATATACAGAGAAAACTATACCACCCAATTAATCACTACTCGAATTCGATAGATGTTAATTGTTGCCACTTTTACTTCAGATATTTTGAAGAAAGAAAAAGTTTACAGGTAGGGTTGGAGGTCCCCATGTCCAACTAACTTCTCTCCTTCCATCCCCAGAGTCACCTCTGATCTGAAGCTGCTGCTTATTTTTCCTATCCTTGATCTCAGGCTTTCATTACAAAACTATGTTCTGTAAACAATATAGTATTATCCTGAGCTTTTAAATTCTACGCGTAAATGTAATCACCACGGCATGTCCCATATTTGCTTAACGTTATGATTTACCCCCTGTTGATTTAGACCTAGTTAACTTTAACTGCTTTAAGGTATTATACTTTATAAACAGAATTTATTAACACATTCCCTATCGATGAGCATTTAGGCGGTTTCTAATCATTGAGTATCACTGCTCCTTTGACGGGGCAGGTGTGCACAGCTTCTCTAGCTGTTATACCTAGAGAAGAATTAAGTTTGGGACTCCAGCAGAGGAATGGCGGATTCGAAAGGGTCATCCCCTTCAGCTCTACTGGCTACTGCTGAATCACACTCCTGAATTACCAATTTTCAATTCAGCGGGTCGTGAATTAGTCCCGTTTCCTCACTTCCCATTTGCGGTAGGAGGCATGGCTTTAAGCATCTCGGACGTTAAGCACCTCTTCACGGCCACTGGCAACAAGGTTTTGTCTTTTGTGAATCCATTGCCTTTGCTTATTACCTGCTTGGGTTCTTTACCTTCTTCTTATCGATTTGTACAAATTGTGTATCTATGTCTGATTGAGTCACAGTGAGCCGTTTGTGTGTGTGTGTCGGTGTGTCTGTGTGCTGGTATAGGTTGAGCATTGAGTCATACTTAGATGTGTGTATGTGTGTGTGTGTGCTGGTATGGGCTTTGCATGGAGTCACTGAGGGGGGTGTGTGTGTGTGTGTGTGTGTGTGTGTGTGTGTGTGTGTGTATGCTGGTATAAGCTGTGCATTCAGTCTACACTGAGCCGTGCCTATGTGCGTGTGTGTGTGTGCTGGCATAGGCAGTGCATTGAGTCACAGTGAGCCATGTGTGAGTGCGTGTTTGTGTGGTCTGTGCTGGTACACACGGTGAATTTAGTTACACTGAGGTGCCTGTGTGTGAGTGTATGTGTTGGTATGGACGGTACACACCGATAGTCTATTAATTTTTGACGAAAAAGGCAAGAATATACCATGGGAAAAAGTCTCTTCGGCAAGTGGTGCTGGGAAAGTTGGACAGCTGCATGTAAATCAATAAATTTAAAACACACCCTCTCACCGTACACAAAAATAAACTCAAAATGGCTTAAAGACTTAAACGTAAGACATGACACCATAAAACTCCTAGAAAGGAACACAGGCAAAACATTCTCTGACATAAGTTGCACCAATGTTTTCTTAGGTCAGTCTCCCAAGGCAATAGGAATAAAAGCAAAAATAAACAAATGGGACCTAATCAAACATACAAGCTTTTGCGCAGCAAAGGAAACCATTAACAAAAGGAAAAGATGACCTCCAAAACGGGAGAAAATATCTGCAAACAATGCAACTGAGAAGGGCTTAATTTCCAAAATATATAAACAGCTCATACGCCTCAACAACAAAAAAATAAATGAACCAATCAAAACAGGGGCAGAAGATCTAAAACGACATTTCTTCAAAGAAGAAACACAAATAGCTAATAGGCACATGAAAAGATGCTCAAAATCACTAATTATCAGAGAAATGAACATCAAAACTACAATAAGGTACCATCTCACAACTGGTCAGAATGGCCATCATGAAAAACTCTACAAATAACAAATGCTGGAGAGGGTGTGGAGAAAAGGGAACCCTCTTACACTGTTGGTGGGAATGTAAATTGGTACAGCCAATTTGGAGAACAGATGCGGAGGTTCCTTAAAAAACTAAAAATTGAATTACCATATATGATCCAGCAATCCCACTCCTGGGCATACACCCAGACAAAACTCTAATCCAAAGAGATACATGCACCCCTATGTTCACAGCAGCACTATTCACAATAGCCAAGACATGGACACAACCTACGTGTCCACTGACAGATGAATGCATAAAGAAGATGTGGTACATGTATACAATGGACTAGTACCCAGCCATAAAAAAGAACAAAATAATGCCATTTGCAGCAACATGGATGCAACTAGAGATTACCATACTAAGTGAAATAAGTCAGAAAGAGAAAGACAAATACCATACGATATCACTTATATGTGGAATCTAAACTATGACACAAATGAACATATCTATGAAACAGCAACAGACTCACGGACATAAAGAACAGACTTGTGGTTGCCAAGGGGGAGGAGGTTGGGGGAGGGATGGAATGGGAGGTTGGGGTTAACAGATGTAAACTATTATACATGGACTAAACAAGGCCCTACCGTGTAGCACAGGGAAGTATATTCAGTATCCTATGATAAACCATAAGGGAAAAGAATATTCAAAAAGAATGTATATATATGTATAACTGAATCACTTTGCTGTACAGCAGAAATTAACACAACGTTGTAAATCAACTACACTTCAATAAAAAAGAAAAGAAAATGACCGAGAGAAGAAACAATGATGGGTGTATTTTACTCTGTGTAAAGTTTACGTTCAAAGAAAAGCACTGTAAACAAATACGGCTCACTAGTTAATGCCACACTTGCTGAGATACTTAAGGAGACATGTACTCACGTCTGCAGTTTACCACAAAATGCATCAAGGGATAAGGTGGATCGGGGCTTTCCTGGCGGCACAGTCGTTAAGAATCCACCTGCCAATGCAGAGGACACGGGTTCGAGCCCTGGTCTGGGAAGATCCCACATGCCGCGGAGCAACTAAGGCCGTGCAGCACAACTACTGAGCCAGCGCACCACAACTACTGAAGCCCGCACGCCTATAGCCCGTGCTCCGCAACAAGAGAAGCCACGGCAATGAGAAGCCTGCACACCTCAACGAAGAGTAGCCCCCCACCCCCGCTCGCCGCAACTAGAGAAAGCCCGCGCGCAGCAACGAAGACCCAACACGGCCACATAAACAAATAAATAAATTAATTTTTAAAAAAAAGGTCTAGGTTAGCACTCCAATAGCAGAAAAGTTGACTTTATACTGAACGAACTACTACACCCTCATCTTGTTTATCTCCCCTGCCCAGGAACTCAGAATCCTGAGCTAATAATAAAGGGAGATTATGGGTGAGGTTTTCCTTTCTTTGTATTTCTCCGGGTACTATAAGTTTTTTACATTGCACATGTATTAATTTTTAATAAAGTTATATAGCATCTTTATCAACATGTGAAGAACACATCTGCATTTTATAAACTGCTCTGCGTTCATAAGCATTCTTCTATTTCTCCACCGGAGGGCAGCATAAGCACAGTAAATAGCAAAAGTAATTTCAAGGCGTTTGGTCTGAAATTGAACGCTGCTCGCTCTTCAGCTGTTTATTTCGACAGGCTGCTGCTACAAATTAATCATTAGGTTGTTTATTTTTCTGATAACTGACTATACATTCACTGTAAAAACTGACATATTGGAGAAAAGACAACTCACCTATAATCAGGGACCATGTGGCATTATGAAAAGAGGAAGGTACATCTTTTTTTAAAAGTCTGCTGACAAAAAGTCCCCCATACAACAATTTTCTAATCTACGCTTCACATCAAATGTCTCTTAAGCATTTCCCTGCTTCCCTAAGTTCTCTGACATGGTGGTTTCTAAAGGCCGCCTGGTGTTCCGGTCTGTGGACTCGTTGGACCTTGCTTCCCTGATTTAAATTGGTCATTTAGGTGTTTTAACCGTCTTTAAAGTATTAAAGATTTCCCATGTATAAAATATACAGAGAAAACTATACCACCCAATTAATCACTACTCGAATTCGATAGATGTTAATTGTTGCCACTTTTACTTCAGATATTTTGAAGAAAGAAAAAGTTTACAGGTAGGGTTGGAGGTCCCCATGTCCAACTAACTTCTCTCCTTCCATCCCCAGAGTCACCTCTGATCTGAAGCTGCTGCTTATTTTTCCTATCCTTGATCTCAGGCTTTCATTACAAAACTATGTTCTGTAAACAATATAGTATTATCCTGAGCTTTTAAATTCTACGCGTAAATGTAATCACCACGGCATGTCCCATATTTGCTTAACGTTATGATTTACCCCCTGTTGATTTAGACCTAGTTAACTTTAACTGCTTTAAGGTATTATACTTTATAAACAGAATTTATTAACACATTCCCTATCGATGAGCATTTAGGCGGTTTCTAATCATTGAGTATCACTGCTCCTTTGACGGGGCAGGTGTGCACAGCTTCTCTAGCTGTTATACCTAGAGAAGAATTAAGTTTGGGACTCCAGCAGAGGAATGGCGGATTCGAAAGGGTCATCCCCTTCAGCTCTACTGGCTACTGCTGAATCACACTCCTGAATTACCAATTTTCAATTCAGCGGGTCGTGAATTAGTCCCGTTTCCTCACTTCCCCTTTGCGGTAGGAGGCATGGCTTTAAGCATCTCGGACGTTAAGCACCTCTTCACGGCCACTGGCAACAAGGTTTTGTCTTTTGTGAATCCATTGCCTTTGCTTATTACCTGCTTGGGTTCTTTACCTTCTTCTTATCGATTTGTACAAATTGTGTATCTATGTCTGATTGAGTCACAGTGAGCCGTTTGTGTGTGTGTGTCGGTGTGTCTGTGTGCTGGTATAGGTTGAGCATTGAGTCATACTTAGATGTGTGTATGTGTGTGTGTGTGCTGGTATGGGCTTTGCATGGAGTCACTGAGGGGTGTGTGTGTGTGTGTGTGTGTGTGTGTGTGTGTGTGTGTGTATGCTGGTATAAGCTGTGCATTCAGTCTACACTGAGCCGTGCCTATGTGCGTGTGTGTGTGTGCTGGCATAGGCAGTGCATTGAGTCACAGTGAGCCATGTGTGAGTGCGTGTTTGTGTGGTCTGTGCTGGTACACACGGTGAATTTAGTTACACTGAGGTGCCTGTGTGTGAGTGTATGTGTTGGTATGGACGGTACACACCGATAGTCTATTAATTTTTGACGAAAAAGGCAAGAATATACCATGGGAAAAAGTCTCTTCGGCAAGTGGTGCTGGGAAAGTTGGACAGCTGCATGTAAATCAATAAATTTAAAACACACCCTCTCACCGTACACAAAAATAAACTCAAAATGGCTTAAAGACTTAAACGTAAGACATGACACCATAAAACTCCTAGAAAGGAACACAGGCAAAACATTCTCTGACATAAGTTGCACCAATGTTTTCTTAGGTCAGTCTCCCAAGGCAATAGGAATAAAAGCAAAAATAAACAAATGGGACCTAATCAAACATACAAGCTTTTGCGCAGCAAAGGAAACCATTAACAAAAGGAAAAGATGACCTCCAAAACGGGAGAAAATATCTGCAAACAATGCAACTGAGAAGGGCTTAATTTCCAAAATATATAAACAGCTCATACACCTCAACAACAAAAAAATAAATGAACCAATCAAAACAGGGGCAGAAGATCTAAAACGACATTTCTTCAAAGAAGAAACACAAATAGCTAATAGGCACATGAAAAGATGCTCAAAATCACTAATTATCAGAGAAATGAACATCAAAACTACAATAAGGTACCATCTCACAACTGGTCAGAATGGCCATCATGAAAAACTCTACAAATAACAAATGCTGGAGAGGGTGTGGAGAAAAGGGAACCCTCTTACACTGTTGGTGGGAATGTAAATTGGTACAGCCAATTTGGAGAACAGATGCGGAGGTTCCTTAAAAAACTAAAAATTGAATTACCATATATGATCCAGCAATCCCACTCCTGGGCATACACCCAGACAAAACTCTAATCCAAAGAGATACATGCACCCCTATGTTCACAGCAGCACTATTCACAATAGCCAAGACATGGACACAACCTACGTGTCCACTGACAGATGAATGCATAAAGAAGATGTGGTACATGTATACAATGGACTAGTACCCAGCCATAAAAAAGAACAAAATAATGCCATTTGCAGCAACATGGATGCAACTAGAGATTACCATACTAAGTGAAATAAGTCAGAAAGAGAAAGACAAATACCATACGATATCACTTATATGTGGAATCTAAACTATGACACAAATGAACATATCTATGAAACAGCAACAGACTCACGGACATAAAGAACAGACTTGTGGTTGCCAAGGGGGAGGAGGTTGGGGGAGGGATGGAATGGGAGGTTGGGGTTAACAGATGTAAACTATTATACATGGACTAAACAAGGCCCTACCGTGTAGCACAGGGAAGTATATTCAGTATCCTATGATAAACCATAAGGGAAAAGAATATTCAAAAAGAATGTATATATATGTATAACTGAATCACTTTGCTGTACAGCAGAAATTAACACAACGTTGTAAATCAACTACACTTCAATAAAAAAGAAAAGAAAATGACCGAGAGAAGAAACAATGATGGGTGTATTTTACTCTGTGTAAAGTTTACGTTCAAAGAAAAGCACTGTAAACAAATACGGCTCACTAGTTAATGCCACACTTGCTGAGATACTTAAGGAGACATGTACTCACGTCTGCAGTTTACCACAAAATGCATCAAGGGATAAGGTGGATCGGGGCTTTCCTGGCGGCACAGTCGTTAAGAATCCACCTGCCAATGCAGAGGACACGGGTTCGAGCCCTGGTCTGGGAAGATCCCACATGCCGCGGAGCAACTAAGGCCGTGCAGCACAACTACTGAGCCAGCGCACCACAACTACTGAAGCCCGCACGCCTATAGCCCGTGCTCCGCAACAAGAGAAGCCACGGCAATGAGAAGCCTGCACACCTCAACGAAGAGTAGCCCCCCACCCCCGCTCGCCGCAACTAGAGAAAGCCCGCGCGCAGCAACGAAGACCCAACACGGCCACAGAAACAAATAAATTAATTAATTTTTAAAAAAAAGGTCTAGGTTAGCACTCCAATAGCAGAAAAGTTGACTTTATACTGAACGAACTACTACACCCTCATCTTGTTTATCTCCCCTGCCCAGGAACTCAGAATCCTGAGCTAATAATAAAGGGAGATTATGGGTGAGGTTTTCCTTTCTTTGTATTTCTCCGGGTACTATAAGTTTTTTACATTGCACATGTATTAATTTTTAATAAAGTTATATAGCATCTTTATCAACATGTGAAGAACACATCTGCATTTTATAAACTGCTCTGCGTTCATAAGCATTCTTCTATTTCTCCACCGGAGGGCAGCATAAGCACAGTAAATAGCAAAAGTAATTTCAAGGCGTTTGGTCTGAAATTGAACGCTGCTCGCTCTTCAGCTGTTTATTTCGACAGGCTGCTGCTACAAATTAATCATTAGGTTGTTTATTTTTCTGATAACTGACTATACATTCACTGTAAAAACTGACATATTGGAGAAAAGACAACTCACCTATAATCAGGGACCATGTGGCATTACGAAAAGAGGAAGGTACATCTTTTTTTAAAAGTCTGCTGACAAAAAGTCCCCCATACAACAATTTTCTAATCTACGCTTCACATCAAATGTCTCTTAAGCATTTCCCTGCTTCCCTAAGTTCTCTGACATGGTGGTTTCTAAAGGCCGCCTGGTGTTCCGGTCTGTGGACTCGTTGGACCTTGCTTCCCTGATTTAAATTGGTCATTTAGGTGTTTTAACCGTCTTTAAAGTATTAAAGATTTCCCATGTATAAAATATACAGAGAAAACTATACCACCCAATTAATCACTACTCGAATTCGATAGATGTTAATTGTTGCCACTTTTACTTCAGATATTTTGAAGAAAGAAAAAGTTTACAGGTAGGGTTGGAGGTCCCCATGTCCAACTAACTTCTCTCCTTCCATCCCCAGAGTCACCTCTGATCTGAAGCTGCTGCTTATTTTTCCTATCCTTGATCTCAGGCTTTCATTACAAAACTATGTTCTGTAAACAATATAGTATTATCCTGAGCTTTTAAATTCTACGCGTAAATGTAATCACCACGGCATGTCCCATATTTGCTTAACGTTATGATTTACCCCCTGTTGATTTAGACCTAGTTAACTTTAACTGCTTTAAGGTATTATACTTTATAAACAGAATTTATTAACACATTCCCTATCGATGAGCATTTAGGCGGTTTCTAATCATTGAGTATCACTGCTCCTTTGACGGGGCAGGTGTGCACAGCTTCTCTAGCTGTTATACCTAGAGAAGAATTAAGTTTGGGACTCCAGCAGAGGAATGGCGGATTCGAAAGGGTCATCCCCTTCAGCTCTACTGGCTACTGCTGAATCACACTCCTGAATTACCAATTTTCAATTCAGCGGGTCGTGAATTAGTCCCGTTTCCTCACTTCCCCTTTGCGGTAGGAGGCATGGCTTTAAGCATCTCGGACGTTAAGCACCTCTTCACGGCCACTGGCAACAAGGTTTTGTCTTTTGTGAATCCATTGCCTTTGCTTATTACCTGCTTGGGTTCTTTACCTTCTTCTTATCGATTTGTACAAATTGTGTATCTATGTCTGATTGAGTCACAGTGAGCCGTTTGTGTGTGTGTGTCGGTGTGTCTGTGTGCTGGTATAGGTTGAGCATTGAGTCATACTTAGATGTGTGTATGTGTGTGTGTGTGCTGGTATGGGCTTTGCATGGAGTCACTGAGGGGTGTGTGTGTGTGTGTGTGTGTGTGTGTGTGTATGCTGGTATAAGCTGTGCATTCAGTCTACACTGAGCCGTGCCTATGTGCGTGTGTGTGTGTGCTGGCATAGGCAGTGCATTGAGTCACAGTGAGCCATGTGTGAGTGCGTGTTTGTGTGGTCTGTGCTGGTACACACAGTGAATTTAGTTACACTGAGGTGCCTGTGTGTGAGTGTATGTGTTGGTATGGACGGTACACACTGATAGTCTATTAATTTTTGACGAAAAAGGCAAGAATATACCATGGGAAAAAGTCTCTTCGGCAAGTGGTGCTGGGAAAGTTGGACAGCTGCATGTAAATCAATAAATTTAAAACACACCCTCTCACCGTACACAAAAATAAACTCAAAATGGCTTAAAGACTTAAACGTAAGACATGACACCATAAAACTCCTAGAAAGGAACACAGGCAAAACATTCTCTGACATAAGTTGCACCAATGTTTTCTTAGGTCAGTCTCCCAAGGCAATAGGAATAAAAGCAAAAATAAACAAATGGGACCTAATCAAACATACAAGCTTTTGCGCAGCAAAGGAAACCATTAACAAAAGGAAAAGATGACCTCCAAAACGGGAGAAAATATTTGCAAACAATGCAACTGAGAAGGGCTTAATTTCCAAAATATATAAACAGCTCATACACCTCAACAACAAAAAAATAAATGAACCAATCAAAACAGGGGCAGAAGATCTAAAACGACATTTCTTCAAAGAAGAAACACAAATAGCTAATAGGCACATGAAAAGATGCTCAAAATCACTAATTATCAGAGAAATGAACATCAAAACTACACTAAGGTACCATCTCACAACTGGTCAGAATGGCCATCATGAAAAACTCTACAAATAACAAATGCTGGAGAGGGTGTGGAGAAAAGGGAACCCTCTTACACTGTTGGTGGGAATGTAAATTGGTACAGCCAATTTGGAGAACAGATGTGGAGGTTCCTTAAAAAACTAAAAATTGAATTACCATATATGATCCAGCAATCCCACTCCTGGGCATACACCCAGACAAAACTCTAATCCAAAGAGATACATGCACCCCTATGTTCACAGCAGCACTATTCACAATAGCCAAGACATGGACACAACCTACGTGTCCACTGACAGATGAATGCATAAAGAAGATGTGGTACATGTATACAATGGACTAGTACCCAGCCATAAAAAAGAACAAAATAATGCCATTTGCAGCAACGTGGATGCAACTAGAGATTACCATACTAAGTGAAATAAGTCAGAAAGAGAAAGACAAATACCATACGATATCACTTATATGTGGAATCTAAACTATGACACAAATGAACATATCTATGAAACAGCAACAGACTCACGGACATAAAGAACAGACTTGTGGTTGCCAAGGGGGAGGAGGTTGGGGGAGGGATGGAATGGGAGGTTGGGGTTAACAGATGTAAACTATTATACATGGACTAAACAAGGCCCTACCGTGTAGCACAGGGAAGTATATTCAGTATCCTATGATAAACCATAAGGGAAAAGAATATTCAAAAAGAATGTATATATATGTATAACTGAATCACTTTGCTGTACAGCAGAAATTAACACAACGTTGTAAATCAACTACACTTCAATAAAAAAGAAAAGAAAATGACCGAGAGAAGAAACAATGATGGGTGTATTTTACTCTGTGTAAAGTTTACGTTCAAAGAAAAGCACTGTAAACAAATACGGCTCACTAGTTAATGCCACGCTTGCTGAGATACTTAAGGAGACATGTACTCACGTCTGCAGTTTACCACAAAATGCATCAAGGGATAAGGTGGATCGGGGCTTTCCTGGCGGCACAGTCGTTAAGAATCCACCTGCCAATGCAGAGGACACGGGCTCGAGCCCTGGTCTGGGAAGATCCCACATGCCGCGGAGCAACTAAGGCCGTGCAGCACAACTACTGAGCCAGCGCACCACAACTACTGAAGCCCGCGCGCCTATAGCCCGTGCTCCGCAACAAGAGAAGCCACGGCAATGAGAAGCCTGCACACCTCAACGAAGAGTAGCCCCCCACCCCCGCTCGCCGCAACTAGAGAAAGCCCGCGCGCAGCAACGAAGACCCAACACGGCCACAGAAACAAATAAATAAATTAATTTTTAAAAAAAAGGTCTAGGTTAGCACTCCAATAGCAGAAAAGTTGACTTTATACTGAACGAACTACTACACCCTCATCTTGTTTATCTCCCCTGCCCAGGAACTCAGAATCCTGAGCTAATAATAAAGGGAGATTATGGGTGAGGTTTTCCTTTCTTTGTATTTCTCCGGGTACTATAAGTTTTTTACATTGCACATGTATTAATTTTTAATAAAGTTATATAGCATCTTTATCAACATGTGAAGAACACATCTGCATTTTATAAACTGCTCTGCGTTCATAAGCATTCTTCTATTTCTCCACCGGAGGGCAGCATAAGCACAGTAAATAGCAAAAGTAATTTCAAGGCGTTTGGTCTGAAATTGAACGCTGCTCGCTCTTCAGCTGTTTATTTCGACAGGCTGCTGCTACAAATTAATCATTAGGTTGTTTATTTTTCTGATAACTGACTATACATTCACTGTAAAAACTGACATATTGGAGAAAAGACAACTCACCTATAATCAGGGACCATGTGGCATTACGAAAAGAGGAAGGTACATCTTTTTTTAAAAGTCTGCTGACAAAAAGTCCCCCATACAACAATTTTCTAATCTACGCTTCACATCAAATGTCTCTTAAGCATTTCCCTGCTTCCCTAAGTTCTCTGACATGGTGGTTTCTAAAGGCCGCCTGGTGTTCCGGTCTGTGGACTTGTTGGACCTTGCTTCCCTGATTTAAATTGGTCATTTAGGTGTTTTAACCGTCTTTAAAGTATTAAAGATTTCCCATGTATAAAATATACAGAGAAAACTATACCACCCAATTAATCACTACTCGAATTCGATAGATGTTAATTGTTGCCACTTTTACTTCAGATATTTTGAAGAAAGAAAAAGTTTACAGGTAGGGTTGGAGGTCCCCATGTCCAACTAACTTCTCTCCTTCCATCCCCAGAGTCACCTCTGATCTGAAGCTGCTGCTTATTTTTCCTATCCTTGATCTCAGGCTTTCATTACAAAACTATGTTCTGTAAACAATATAGTATTATCCTGAGCTTTTAAATTCTACGCGTAAATGTAATCACCACGGCATGTCCCATATTTGCTTAACGTTATGATTTACCCCCTGTTGATTTAGACCTAGTTAACTTTAACTGCTTTAAGGTATTATACTTTATAAACAGAATTTATTAACACATTCCCTATCGATGAGCATTTAGGCGGTTTCTAATCATTGAGTATCACTGCTCCTTTGACGGGGCAGGTGTGCACAGCTTCTCTAGCTGTTATACCTAGAGAAGAATTAAGTTTGGGACTCCAGCAGAGGAATGGCGGATTCGAAAGGGTCATCCCCTTCAGCTCTACTGGCTACTGCTGAATCACACTCCTGAATTACCAATTTTCAATTCAGCGGGTCGTGAATTAGTCCCGTTTCCTCACTTCCCCTTTGCGGTAGGAGGCATGGCTTTAAGCATCTCGGACGTTAAGCACCTCTTCACGGCCACTGGCAACAAGGTTTTGTCTTTTGTGAATCCATTGCCTTTGCTTATTACCTGCTTGGGTTCTTTACCTTCTTCTTATCGATTTGTACAAATTGTGTATCTATGTCTGATTGAGTCACAGTGAGCCGTTTGTGTGTGTGTGTCGGTGTGTCTGTGTGCTGGTATAGGTTGAGCATTGAGTCATACTTAGATGTGTGTATGTGTGTGTGTGTGCTGGTATGGGCTTTGCATGGAGTCACTGAGGGGTGTGTGTGTGTGTGTGTGTGTGTGTGTGTGTGTGTGTGTATGCTGGTATAAGCTGTGCATTCAGTCTACACTGAGCCGTGCCTATGTGCGTGTGTGTGTGTGCTGGCATAGGCAGTGCATTGAGTCACAGTGAGCCAGGTGTGAGTGCGTGTTTGTGTGGTCTGTGCTGGTACACACGGTGAATTTAGTTACACTGAGGTGCCTGTGTGTGAGTGTATGTGTTGGTATGGACGGTACACACCGATAGTCTATTAATTTTTGACGAAAAAGGCAAGAACATACCATGGGAAAAAGTCTCTTCGGCAAGTGGTGCTGGGAAAGTTGGACAGCTGCATGTAACTCAATAAATTTAAAACACACCCTCTCACCGTACACAAAAATAAACTCAAAATGGCTTAAAGACTTAAACATAAGACATGACACCATAAAACTCCTAGAAAGGAACACAGGCAAAACATTCTCTGACATAAGTTGCACCAATGTTTTCTTAGGTCAGTCTCCCAAGGCAATAGGAATAAAAGCAAAAATAAACAAATGGGACCTAATCAAACATACAAGCTTTTGCGCAGCAAAGGAAACCATTAACAAAACTAAAAGATGACCTACAAAACGGGAGAAAATATTTGCAAACAATGCAACTGAGAAGGGCTTAATTTCCAAAATATATAAACAGCTCATACGCCTCAACAACAAAAAAATAAATGAACCAATCAAAACAGGGGCAGAAGATCTAAAACGACATTTCTTCAAAGAAGAAACACAAATAGCTAATAGGCACATGAAAAGATGCTCAAAATCACTAATTATCAGAGAAATGAACATCAAAGCTACAATAAGGTACCATCTCACACTGGTCAGAATGGCCATCATGAAAAACTCTACAAATAACAAATGCTGGAGAGAGTGTGGAGAAAAGGGAACCCTCTTACACTGTTGGTGGGAATGTAAATTGGTACAGCCAATTTGGAGAACAGATGCGGAGGTTCCTTAAAAAACTAAAAATTGAATTACCATATGATCCAGCAATCCCACTCCTGGGCATACACCCAGACAAAACTCTAATCCAAAGAGATACATGCACCCCTATGTTCACAGCAGCACTATTCACAATAGCCAAGACATGGACACAACCTACGTGTCCACTGACAGATGAATGCATAAAGAAGATGTGGTACATGTATACAATGGACTAGTACCCAGCCATAAAAAAGAACAAAATAATGCCATTTGCAGCAACGTGGATGCAACTAGAGATTACCATACTAAGTGAAATAAGTCAGAAAGAGAAAGACAAATACCATACGATATCACTTATATGTGGAATCTAAAATATGACACAAATGAACATATCTATGAAACAGCAACAGACTCACGGACATAAAGAACAGACTTGTGGTTGCCAAGGGGGAGGAGGTTGGGGGAGGGATGGAATGGGAGGTTGGGGTTAACAGATGTAAACTATTATACATGGACTAAACAAGGCCCTACCGTGTAGCACAGGGAACTATATTCAGTATCCTATGATAAACCATAAGGGAAAAGAATATTCAAAAAGAATGTATATATATGTATAACTGAATCACTTTGCTGTACAGCAGAAATTAACACAACGTTGTAAATCAAGTACGCTTCAATAAAAAGGAAAAGAAAATGACCGAGAGAAAAAACAATGATGGGTGTATTTTACTCTGTGTAAAGTTTACGTTCAAAGAAAAGCACTGTAAACAAATACGGCTCACTAGTTAATGCCACGCTTGCTGAGATACTTAAGGAGACATGTACTCACGTCTGCAGTTTACCACAAAATGCATCAAGGGATAAGGTGGATCGGGGCTTTCCTGGCGGCACAGTCGTTAAGAATCCACCTGCCAATGCAGAGGACACGGGTTCGAGCCCTGGTCTGGGAAGATCCCACATGCCGCGGAGCAACTAAGGCCGTGCAGCACAACTACTGAGCCAGCGCACCACAACTACTGAAGCCCGCGCGCCTATAGCCCGTGCTCCGCAACAAGAGAAGCCACGGCAATGAGAAGCCTGCACACCTCAACGAAGAGTAGCCCCCCACCCCCGCTCGCCGCAACTAGAGAAAGCCCGCGCGCAGCAACGAAGACCCAACACGGCCACATAAACAAATAAATAAATTTATTTTAAAAAAAAAGGTCTAGGTTAGCACTCCAATAGCAGAAAAGTTGACTTTATACTGAACGAACTACTACACCCTCATCTTGTTTATCTCCCCTGCCCAGGAACTCAGAATCCTGAGCTAATAATAAAGGGAGATTATGGGTGAGGTTTTCCTTTCTTTGTATTTCTCCGGGTACTATAAGTTTTTTACATTGCACATGTATTAATTTTTAATAAAGTTATATAGCATCTTTATCAACATGTGAAGAACACATCTGCATTTTATAAACTGCTCTGCGTTCATAAGCATTCTTCTATTTCTCCACCGGAGGGCAGCATAAGCACAGTAAATAGCAAAAGTAATTTCAAGGCGTTTGGTCTGAAATTGAACGCTGCTCGCTCTTCAGCTGTTTATTTCGACAGGCTGCTGCTACAAATTAATCATTAGGTTGTTTATTTTTCTGATAACTGACTATACATTCACTGTAAAAACTGACAATATTGGAGAAAAGACAACTCACCTATAATCAGGGACCATGTGGCATTACGAAAAGAGGAAGGTACATCTTTTTTTAAAAGTCTGCTGACAAAAAGTCCCCCATACAACAATTTTCTAATCTACGCTTCACATCAAATGTCTCTTAAGCATTTCCCTGCTTCCCTAAGTTCTCTGACATGGTGGTTTCTAAAGGCCGCCTGGTGTTCCGGTCTGTGGACTCGTTGGACCTTGCTTCCCTGATTTAAATTGGTCATTTAGGTGTTTTAACCGTCTTTAAAGTATTAAAGATTTCCCATGTATAAAATATACAGAGAAAACTATACCACCCAATTAATCACTACTCGAATTCGATAGATGTTAATTGTTGCCACTTTTACTTCAGATATTTTGAAGAAAGAAAAAGTTTACAGGTAGGGTTGGAGGTCCCCATGTCCAACTAACTTCTCTCCTTCCATCCCCAGAGTCACCTCTGATCTGAAGCTGCTGCTTATTTTTCCTATCCTTGATCTCAGGCTTTCATTACAAAACTATGTTCTGTAAACAATATAGTATTATCCTGAGCTTTTAAATTCTACGCGTAAATGTAATCACCACGGCATGTCCCATATTTGCTTAACGTTATGATTTACCCCCTGTTGATTTAGACCTAGTTAACTTTAACTGCTTTAAGGTATTATACTTTATAAACAGAATTTATTAACACATTCCCTATCGATGAGCATTTAGGCGGTTTCTAATCATTGAGTATCACTGCTCCTTTGACGGGGCAGGTGTGCACAGCTTCTCTAGCTGTTATACCTAGAGAAGAATTAAGTTTGGGACTCCAGCAGAGGAATGGCGGATTCGAAAGGGTCATCCCCTTCAGCTCTACTGGCTACTGCTGAATCACACTCCTGAATTACCAATTTTCAATTCAGCGGGTCGTGAATTAGTCCCGTTTCCTCACTTCCCCTTTGCGGTAGGAGGCATGGCTTTAAGCATCTCGGACGTTAAGCACCTCTTCACGGCCACTGGCAACAAGGTTTTGTCTTTTGTGAATCCATTGCCTTTGCTTATTACCTGCTTGGGTTCTTTACCTTCTTCTTATCGATTTGTACAAATTGTGTATCTATGTCTGATTGAGTCACAGTGAGCCGTTTGTGTGTGTGTGTCGGTGTGTCTGTGTGCTGGTATAGGTTGAGCATTGAGTCATACTTAGATGTGTGTATGTGTGTGTGTGTGCTGGTATGGGCTTTGCATGGAGTCACTGAGGGGGGTGTGTGTGTGTGTGTGTGTGTGTGTGTGTGTGTGTGTGTGTGTGTGTATGCTGGTATAAGCTGTGCATTCAGTCTACACTGAGCCGTGCCTATGTGCGTGTGTGTGTGTGCTGGCATAGGCAGTGCATTGAGTCACAGTGAGCCAGGTGTGAGTGCGTGTTTGTGTGGTCTGTGCTGGTACACACGGTGAATTTAGTTACACTGAGGTGCCTGTGTGTGAGTGTATGTGTTGGTATGGACGGTACACACCGATAGTCTATTAATTTTTGACGAAAAAGGCAAGAACATACCATGGGAAAAAGTCTCTTCGGCAAGTGGTGCTGGGAAAGTTGGACAGCTGCATGTAACTCAATAAATTTAAAACACACCCTCTCACCGTACACAAAAATAAACTCAAAATGGCTTAAAGACTTAAACATAAGACATGACACCATAAAACTCCTAGAAAGGAACACAGGCAAAACATTCTCTGACATAAGTTGCACCAATGTTTTCTTAGGTCAGTCTCCCAAGGCAATAGGAATAAAAGCAAAAATAAACAAATGGGACCTAATCAAACATACAAGCTTTTGCGCAGCAAAGGAAACCATTAACAAAACGAAAAGATGACCTACAAAACGGGAGAAAATATTTGCAAACAATGCAACTGAGAAGGGCTTAATTTCCAAAATATATAAACAGCTCATACGCCTCAACAACAAAAAAATAAATGAACCAATCAAAACAGGGGCAGAAGATCTAAAACGACATTTCTTCAAAGAAGAAACACAAATAGCTAATAGGCACATGAAAAGATGCTCAAAATCACTAATTATCAGAGAAATGAACATCAAAGCTACAATAAGGTACCATCTCACACTGGTCAGAATGGCCATCATGAAAAACTCTACAAATAACAAATGCTGGAGAGAGTGTGGAGAAAAGGGAACCCTCTTACACTGTTGGTGGGAATGTAAATTGGTACAGCCAATTTGGAGAACAGATGCGGAGGTTCCTTAAAAAACTAAAAATTGAATTACCATATGATCCAGCAATCCCACTCCTGGGCATACACCCAGACAAAACTCTAATCCAAAGAGATACATGCACCCCTATGTTCACAGCAGCACTATTCACAATAGCCAAGACATGGACACAACCTACGTGTCCACTGACAGATGAATGCATAAAGAAGATGTGGTACATGTATACAATGGACTAGTACCCAGCCATAAAAAAGAACAAAATAATGCCATTTGCAGCAACGTGGATGCAACTAGAGATTACCATACTAAGTGAAATAAGTCAGAAAGAGAAAGACAAATACCATACGATATCACTTATATGTGGAATCTAAAATATGACACAAATGAACATATCTATGAAACAGCAACAGACTCACGGACATAAAGAACAGACTTGTGGTTGCCAAGGGGGAGGAGGTTGGGGGAGGGATGGAATGGGAGGTTGGGGTTAACAGATGTAAACTATTATACATGGACTAAACAAGGCCCTACCGTGTAGCACAGGGAACTATATTCAGTATCCTATGATAAACCATAAGGGAAAAGAATATTCAAAAAGAATGTATATATATGTATAACTGAATCACTTTGCTGTACAGCAGAAATTAACACAACGTTGTAAATCAAGTACACTTCAATAAAAAGGAAAAGAAAATGACCGAGAGAAAAAACAATGATGGGTGTATTTTACTCTGTGTAAAGTTTACGTTCAAAGAAAAGCACTGTAAACAAATACGGCTCACTAGTTAATGCCACGCTTGCTGAGATACTTAAGGAGACATGTACTCACGTCTGCAGTTTACCACAAAATGCATCAAGGGATAAGGTGGATCGGGGCTTTCCTGGCGGCACAGTTGTTAAGAATCCACCTGCCAATGCAGAGGACACGGGTTCGAGCCCTGGTCTGGGAAGATCCCACATGCCGCGGAGCAACTAAGGCCGTGCAGCACAACTACTGAGCCAGCGCACCACAACTACTGAAGCCCGCGCGCCTATAGCCCGTGCTCCGCAACAAGAGAAGCCACGGCAATGAGAAGCCTGCACACCTCAACGAAGAGTAGCCCCCCACCCCCGCTCGCCGCAACTAGAGAAAGCCCGCGCGCAGCAACGAAGACCCAACACGGCCACAGAAACAAATAAATAAATTAATTTTAAAAAAAAAGGTCTAGGTTAGCACTCCAATAGCAGAAAAGTTGACTTTATACTGAACGAACTACTACACCCTCATCTTGTTTATCTCCCCTGCCCAGGAACTCAGAATCCTGAGCTAATAATAAAGGGAGATTATGGGTGAGGTTTTCCTTTCTTTGTATTTCTCCGGGTACTATAAGTTTTTTACATTGCACATGTATTAATTTTTAATAAAGTTATATAGCATCTTTATCAACATGTGAAGAACACATCTGCATTTTATAAACTGCTCTGCGTTCATAAGCATTCTTCTATTTCTCCACCGGAGGGCAGCATAAGCACAGTAAATAGCAAAAGTAATTTCAAGGCGTTTGGTCTGAAATTGAACGCTGCTCGCTCTTCAGCTGTTTATTTCGACAGGCTGCTGCTACAAATTAATCATTAGGTTGTTTATTTTTCTGATAACTGACTATACATTCACTGTAAAAACTGACATATTGGAGAAAAGACAACTCACCTATAATCAGGGACCATGTGGCATTACGAAAAGAGGAAGGTACATCTTTTTTTAAAAGTCTGCTGACAAAAAGTCCCCCATACAACAATTTTCTAATCTACGCTTCACATCAAATGTCTCTTAAGCATTTCCCTGCTTCCCTAAGTTCTCTGACATGGTGGTTTCTAAAGGCCGCCTGGTGTTCCGGTCTGTGGACTCGTTGGACCTTGCTTCCCTGATTTAAATTGGTCATTTAGGTGTTTTAACCGTCTTTAAAGTATTAAAGATTTCCCATGTATAAAATATACAGAGAAAACTATACCACCCAATTAATCACTACTCGAATTCGATAGATGTTAATTGTTGCCACTTTTACTTCAGATATTTTGAAGAAAGAAAAAGTTTACAGGTAGGGTTGGAGGTCCCCATGTCCAACTAACTTCTCTCCTTCCATCCCCAGAGTCACCTCTGATCTGAAGCTGCTGCTTATTTTTCCTATCCTTGATCTCAGGCTTTCATTACAAAACTATGTTCTGTAAACAATATAGTATTATCCTGAGCTTTTAAATTCTACGCGTAAATGTAATCACCACGGCATGTCCCATATTTGCTTAACGTTATGATTTACCCCCTGTTGATTTAGACCTAGTTAACTTTAACTGCTTTAAGGTATTATACTTTATAAATAGAATTTATTAACACATTCCCTATCGATGAGCATTTAGGCGGTTTCTAATCATTGAGTATCACTGCTCCTTTGACGGGGCAGGTGTGCACAGCTTCTCTAGCTGTGATCCCTAGAGAAGAATTAAGTTTGGGACTCCAGCAGAGGAATGGCGGATTCGAAAGGGTCATCCCCTTCAGCTCTACTGGCTACTGCTGAATCACACTCCTGAATTACCAATTTTCAATTCAGCGGGTCGTGAATTAGTCCCGTTTCCTCACTTCCCCTTTGCGGTAGGAGGCATGGCTTTAAGCATCTCGGACGTTAAGCACCTCTTCACGGCCACTGGCAACAAGGTTTTGTCTTTTGTGAATCCATTGCCTTTGCTTATTACCTGCTTGGGTTCTTTACCTTTTTCTTATCGATTTGTACAAATTGTGTATCTATGTCTGATTGAGTCACAGTGAGCCGTTTGTGTGTGTGTGTCGGTGTGTCTGTGTGCTGGTATAGGTTGAGCATTGAGTCATACTTAGATGTGTGTATGTGTGTGTGTGTGCTGGTATGGGCTTTGCATGGAGTCACTGAGGGGTGTGTGTGTGTGTGTGTGTGTGTGTGTGTATGCTGGTATAAGCTGTGCATTCAGTCTACACTGAGCCGTGCCTATGTGCGTGTGTGTGTGTGCTGGCATAGGCAGTGCATTGAGTCACAGTGAGCCATGTGTGAGTGCGTGTTTGTGTGGTCTGTGCTGGTACACACGGTGAATTTAGTTACACTGAGGTGCCTGTGTGTGAGTGTATGTGTTGGTATGGACGGTACACACCGATAGTCTATTAATTTTTGACGAAAAAGGCAAGAATATACCATGGGAAAAAGTCTCTTCGGCAAGTGGTGCTGGGAAAGTTGGACAGCTGCATGTAAATCAATAAATTTAAAACACACCCTCTCACCGTACACAAAAATAAACTCAAAATGGCTTAAAGACTTAAACGTAAGACATGACACCATAAAACTCCTAGAAAGGAACACAGGCAAAACATTCTCTGACATAAGTTGCACCAATGTTTTCTTAGGTCAGTCTCCCAAGGCAATAGGAATAAAAGCAAAAATAAACAAATGGGACCTAATCAAACATACAAGCTTTTGCGCAGCAAAGGAAACCATTAACAAAAGGAAAAGATGACCTCCAAAACGGGAGAAAATATTTGCAAACAATGCAACTGAGAAGGGCTTAATTTCCAAAATATATAAACAGCTCATACACCTCAACAACAAAAAAATAAATGAACCAATCAAAACAGGGGCAGAAGATCTAAAACGACATTTCTTCAAAGAAGAAACACAAATAGCTAATAGGCACATGAAAAGATGCTCAAAATCACTAATTATCAGAGAAATGAACATCAAAACTACAATAAGGTACCATCTCACAACTGGTCAGAATGGCCATCATGAAAAACTCTACAAATAACAAATGCTGGAGAGGGTGTGGAGAAAAGGGAACCCTCTTACACTGTTGGTGGGAATGTAAATTGGTACAGCCAATTTGGAGAACAGATGCGGAGGTTCCTTAAAAAACTAAAAATTGAATTACCATATGATCCAGCAATCCCACTCCTGGGCATACACCCAGACAAAACTCTAATCCAAAGAGATACATGCACCCCTATGTTCACAGCAGCACTATTCACAATAGCCAAGACATGGACACAACCTACGTGTCCACTGACAGATGAATGCATAAAGAAGATGTGGTACATGTATACAATGGACTAGTACCCAGCCATAAAAAAGAACAAAATAATGCCATTTGCAGCAACGTGGATGCAACTAGAGATTACCATACTAAGTGAAATAAGTCAGAAAGAGAAAGACAAATACCATACGATATCACTTATATGTGGAATCTAAAATATGACACAAATGAACATATCTATGAAACAGCAACAGACTCACGGACATAAAGAACAGACTTGTGGTTGCCAAGGGGGAGGAGGTTGGGGGAGGGATGGAATGGGAGGTTGGGGTTAACAGATGTAAACTATTATACATGGACTAAACAAGGCCCTACCGTGTAGCACAGGGAACTATATTCAGTATCCTATGATAAACCATAAGGGAAAAGAATATTCAAAAAGAATGTATATATATGTATAACTGAATCACTTTGCTGTACAGCAGAAATTAACACAACGTTGTAAATCAAGTACACTTCAATAAAAAGGAAAAGAAAATGACCGAGAGAAAAAACAATGATGGGTGTATTTTACTCTGTGTAAAGTTTACGTTCAAAGAAAAGCACTGTAAACAAATACGGCTCACTAGTTAATGCCACGCTTGCTGAGATACTTAAGGAGACATGTACTCACGTCTGCAGTTTACCACAAAATGCATCAAGGGATAAGGTGGATCGGGGCTTTCCTGGCGGCACAGTCGTTAAGAATCCACCTGCCAATGCAGAGGACACGGGTTCGAGCCCTGGTCTGGGAAGATCCCACATGCCGCGGAGCAACTAAGGCCGTGCAGCACAACTACTGAGCCAGCGCACCACAACTACTGAAGCCCGCGCGCCTATAGCCCGTGCTCCGCAACAAGAGAAGCCACGGCAATGAGAAGCCTGCACACCTCAACGAAGAGTAGCCCCCCACCCCCGCTCGCCGCAACTAGAGAAAGCCCGCGCGCAGCAACGAAGACCCAACACGGCCACATAAACAAATAAATAAATTTATTTTAAAAAAAAAGGTCTAGGTTAGCACTCCAATAGCAGAAAAGTTGACTTTATACTGAACGAACTACTACACCCTCATCTTGTTTATCTCCCCTGCCCAGGAACTCAGAATCCTGAGCTAATAATAAAGGGAGATTATGGGTGAGGTTTTCCTTTCTTTGTATTTCTCCGGGTACTATAAGTTTTTTACATTGCACATGTATTAATTTTTAATAAAGTTATATAGCATCTTTATCAACATGTGAAGAACACATCTGCATTTTATAAACTGCTCTGCGTTCATAAGCATTCTTCTATTTCTCCACCGGAGGGCAGCATAAGCACAGTAAATAGCAAAAGTAATTTCAAGGCGTTTGGTCTGAAATTGAACGCTGCTCGCTCTTCAGCTGTTTATTTCGACAGGCTGCTGCTACAAATTAATCATTAGGTTGTTTATTTTTCTGATAACTGACTATACATTCACTGTAAAAACTGACATATTGGAGAAAAGACAACTCACCTATAATCAGGGACCATGTGGCATTACGAAAAGAGGAAGGTACATCTTTTTTTAAAAGTCTGCTGACAAAAAGTCCCCCATACAACAATTTTCTAATCTACGCTTCACATCAAATGTCTCTTAAGCATTTCCCTGCTTCCCTAAGTTCTCTGACATGGTGGTTTCTAAAGGCCGCCTGGTGTTCCGGTCTGTGGACTCGTTGGACCTTGCTTCCCTGATTTAAATTGGTCATTTAGGTGTTTTAACCGTCTTTAAAGTATTAAAGATTTCCCATGTATAAAATATACAGAGAAAACTATACCACCCAATTAATCACTACTCGAATTCGATAGATGTTAATTGTTGCCACTTTTACTTCAGATATTTTGAAGAAAGAAAAAGTTTACAGGTAGGGTTGGAGGTCCCCATGTCCAACTAACTTCTCTCCTTCCATCCCCAGAGTCACCTCTGATCTGAAGCTGCTGCTTATTTTTCCTATCCTTGATCTCAGGCTTTCATTACAAAACTATGTTCTGTAAACAATATAGTATTATCCTGAGCTTTTAAATTCTACGCGTAAATGTAATCACCACGGCATGTCCCATATTTGCTTAACGTTATGATTTACCCCCTGTTGATTTAGACCTAGTTAACTTTAACTGCTTTAAGGTATTATACTTTATAAACAGAATTTATTAACACATTCCCTATCGATGAGCATTTAGGCGGTTTCTAATCATTGAGTATCACTGCTCCTTTGACGGGGCAGGTGTGCACAGCTTCTCTAGCTGTTATACCTAGAGAAGAATTAAGTTTGGGACTCCAGCAGAGGAATGGCGGATTCGAAAGGGTCATCCCCTTCAGCTCTACTGGCTACTGCTGAATCACACTCCTGAATTACCAATTTTCAATTCAGCGGGTCGTGAATTAGTCCCGTTTCCTCACTTCCCCTTTGCGGTAGGAGGCATGGCTTTAAGCATCTCGGACGTTAAGCACCTCTTCACGGCCACTGGCAACAAGGTTTTGTCTTTTGTGAATCCATTGCCTTTGCTTATTACCTGCTTGGGTTCTTTACCTTCTTCTTATCGATTTGTACAAATTGTGTATCTATGTCTGATTGAGTCACAGTGAGCCGTTTGTGTGTGTGTGTCGGTGTGTCTGTGTGCTGGTATAGGTTGAGCATTGAGTCATACTTAGATGTGTGTATGTGTGTGTGTGTGCTGGTATGGGCTTTGCATGGAGTCACTGAGGGGTGTGTGTGTGTGTGTGTGTGTGTGTGTATGCTGGTATAAGCTGTGCATTCAGTCTACACTGAGCCGTGCCTATGTGCGTGTGTGTGTGTGCTGGCATAGGCAGTGCATTGAGTCACAGTGAGCCATGTGTGAGTGCGTGTTTGTGTGGTCTGTGCTGGTACACACGGTGAATTTAGTTACACTGAGGTGCCTGTGTGTGAGTGTATGTGTTGGTATGGACGGTACACACCGATAGTCTATTAATTTTTGACGAAAAAGGCAAGAATATACCATGGGAAAAAGTCTCTTCGGCAAGTGGTGCTGGGAAAGTTGGACAGCTGCATGTAAATCAATAAATTTAAAACACACCCTCTCACCGTACACAAAAATAAACTCAAAATGGCTTAAAGACTTAAACGTAAGACATGACACCATAAAACTCCTAGAAAGGAACACAGGCAAAACATTCTCTGACATAAGTTGCACCAATGTTTTCTTAGGTCAGTCTCCCAAGGCAATAGGAATAAAAGCAAAAATAAACAAATGGGACCTAATCAAACATACAAGCTTTTGCGCAGCAAAGGAAACCATTAACAAAAGGAAAAGATGACCTACAAAACGGGAGAAAATATTTGCAAACAATGCAACTGAGAAGGGCTTAATTTCCAAAATATATAAACAGCTCATACACCTCAACAACAAAAAAATAAATGAACCAATCAAAACAGGGGCAGAAGATCTAAAACGACATTTCTTCAAAGAAGAAACACAAATAGCTAATAGGCACATGAAAAGATGCTCAAAATCACTAATTATCAGAGAAATGAACATCAAAACTACAATAAGGTACCATCTCACAACTGGTCAGAATGGCCATCATGAAAAACTCTACAAATAACAAATGCTGGAGAGGGTGTGGAGAAAAGGGAACCCTCTTACACTGTTGGTGGGAATGTAAATTGGTACAGCCAATTTGGAGAACAGATGTGGAGGTTCCTTAAAAAACTAAAAATTGAATTACCATATATGATCCAGCAATCCCACTCCTGGGCATACACCCAGACAAAACTCTAATCCAAAGAGATACATGCACCCCTATGTTCACAGCAGCACTATTCACAATAGCCAAGACATGGACACAACCTACGTGTCCACTGACAGATGAATGCATAAAGAAGATGTGGTACATGTATACAATGGACTAGTACCCAGCCATAAAAAAGAACAAAATAATGCCATTTGCAGCAACGTGGATGCAACTAGAGATTACCATACTAAGTGAAATAAGTCAGAAAGAGAAAGACAAATACCATACGATATCACTTATATGTGGAATCTAAAATATGACACAAATGAACATATCTATGAAACAGCAACAGACTCACGGACATAAAGAACAGACTTGTGGTTGCCAAGGGGGAGGAGGTTGGGGGAGGGATGGAATGGGAGGTTGGGGTTAACAGATGTAAACTATTATACATGGACTAAACAAGGCCCTACCGTGTAGCACAGGGAACTATATTCAGTATCCTATGATAAACCATAAGGGAAAAGAATATTCAAAAAGAATGTATATATATGTATAACTGAATCACTTTGCTGTACAGCAGAAATTAACACAACGTTGTAAATCAAGTACACTTCAATAAAAAGGAAAAGAAAATGACCGAGAGAAAAAACAATGATGGGTGTATTTTACTCTGTGTAAAGTTTACGTTCAAAGAAAAGCACTGTAAACAAATACGGCTCACTAGTTAATGCCACGCTTGCTGAGATACTTAAGGAGACATGTACTCACGTCTGCAGTTTACCACAAAATGCATCAAGGGATAAGGTGGATCGGGGCTTTCCTGGCGGCACAGTCGTTAAGAATCCACCTGCCAATGCAGAGGACACGGGTTCGAGCCCTGGTCTGGGAAGATCCCACATGCCGCGGAGCAACTAAGGCCGTGCAGCACAACTACTGAGCCAGCGCACCACAACTACTGAAGCCCGCGCGCCTATAGCCCGTGCTCCGCAACAAGAGAAGCCACGGCAATGAGAAGCCTGCACACCTCAACGAAGAGTAGCCCCCCACCCCCGCTCGCCGCAACTAGAGAAAGCCCGCGCGCAGCAACGAAGACCCAACACGGCCACAGAAACAAATAAATAAATTAATTTTAAAAAAAAAGGTCTAGGTTAGCACTCCAATAGCAGAAAAGTTGACTTTATACTGAACGAACTACTACACCCTCATCTTGTTTATCTCCCCTGCCCAGGAACTCAGAATCCTGAGCTAATAATAAAGGGAGATTATGGGTGAGGTTTTCCTTTCTTTGTATTTCTCCGGGTACTATAAGTTTTTTACATTGCACATGTATTAATTTTTAATAAAGTTATATAGCATCTTTATCAACATGTGAAGAACACATCTGCATTTTATAAACTGCTCTGCGTTCATAAGCATTCTTCTATTTCTCCACCGGAGGGCAGCATAAGCACAGTAAATAGCAAAAGTAATTTCAAGGCGTTTGGTCTGAAATTGAACGCTGCTCGCTCTTCAGCTGTTTATTTCGACAGGCTGCTGCTACAAATTAATCATTAGGTTGTTTATTTTTCTGATAACTGACTATACATTCACTGTAAAAACTGACATATTGGAGAAAAGACAACTCACCTATAATCAGGGACCATGTGGCATTACGAAAAGAGGAAGGTACATCTTTTTTTAAAAGTCTGCTGACAAAAAGTCCCCCATACAACAATTTTCTAATCTACGCTTCACATCAAATGTCTCTTAAGCATTTCCCTGCTTCCCTAAGTTCTCTGACATGGTGGTTTCTAAAGGCCGCCTGGTGTTCCGGTCTGTGGACTCGTTGGACCTTGCTTCCCTGATTTAAATTGGTCATTTAGGTGTTTTAACCGTCTTTAAAGTATTAAAGATTTCCCATGTATAAAATATACAGAGAAAACTATACCACCCAATTAATCACTACTCGAATTCGATAGATGTTAATTGTTGCCACTTTTACTTCAGATATTTTGAAGAAAGAAAAAGTTTACAGGTAGGGTTGGAGGTCCCCATGTCCAACTAACTTCTCTCCTTCCATCCCCAGAGTCACCTCTGATCTGAAGCTGCTGCTTATTTTTCCTATCCTTGATCTCAGGCTTTCATTACAAAACTATGTTCTGTAAACAATATAGTATTATCCTGAGCTTTTAAATTCTACGCGTAAATGTAATCACCACGGCATGTCCCATATTTGCTTAACGTTATGATTTACCCCCTGTTGATTTAGACCTAGTTAACTTTAACTGCTTTAAGGTATTATACTTTATAAATAGAATTTATTAACACATTCCCTATCGATGAGCATTTAGGCGGTTTCTAATCATTGAGTATCACTGCTCCTTTGACGGGGCAGGTGTGCACAGCTTCTCTAGCTGTGATCCCTAGAGAAGAATTAAGTTTGGGACTCCAGCAGAGGAATGGCGGATTCGAAAGGGTCATCCCCTTCAGCTCTACTGGCTACTGCTGAATCACACTCCTGAATTACCAATTTTCAATTCAGCGGGTCGTGAATTAGTCCCGTTTCCTCACTTCCCCTTTGCGGTAGGAGGCATGGCTTTAAGCATCTCGGACGTTAAGCACCTCTTCACGGCCACTGGCAACAAGGTTTTGTCTTTTGTGAATCCATTGCCTTTGCTTATTACCTGCTTGGGTTCTTTACCTTTTTCTTATCGATTTGTACAAATTGTGTATCTATGTCTGATTGAGTCACAGTGAGCCGTTTGTGTGTGTGTGTCGGTGTGTCTGTGTGCTGGTATAGGTTGAGCATTGAGTCATACTTAGATGTGTGTATGTGTGTGTGTGTGCTGGTATGGGCTTTGCATGGAGTCACTGAGGGGTGTGTGTGTGTGTGTGTGTGTGTGTGTGTGTATGCTGGTATAAGCTGTGCATTCAGTCTACACTGAGCCGTGCCTATGTGCGTGTGTGTGTGTGCTGGCATAGGCAGTGCATTGAGTCACAGTGAGCCATGTGTGAGTGCGTGTTTGTGTGGTCTGTGCTGGTACACACGGTGAATTTAGTTACACTGAGGTGCCTGTGTGTGAGTGTATGTGTTGGTATGGACGGTACACACCGATAGTCTATTAATTTTTGACGAAAAAGGCAAGAACATACCATGGGAAAAAGTCTCTTCGGCAAGTGGTGCTGGGAAAGTTGGACAGCTGCATGTAACTCAATAAATTTAAAACACACCCTCTCACCGTACACAAAAATAAACTCAAAATGGCTTAAAGACTTAAACGTAAGACATGACACCATAAAACTCCTAGAAAGGAACACAGGCAAAACATTCTCTGACATAAGTTGCACCAATGTTTTCTTAGGTCAGTCTCCCAAGGCAATAGGAATAAAAGCAAAAATAAACAAATGGGACCTAATCAAACATACAAGCTTTTGCGCAGCAAAGGAAACCATTAACAAAACGAAAAGATGACCTACAAAACGGGAGAAAATATTTGCAAACAATGCAACTGAGAAGGGCTTAATTTCCAAAATATATAAACAGCTCATACGCCTCAACAACAAAAAAATAAATGAACCAATCAAAACAGGGGCAGAAGATCTAAAACGACATTTCTTCAAAGAAGAAACACAAATAGCTAATAGGCACATGAAAAGATGCTCAAAATCACTAATTATCAGAGAAATGAACATCAAAGCTACAATAAGGTACCATCTCACACTGGTCAGAATGGCCATCATGAAAAACTCTACAAATAACAAATGCTGGAGAGAGTGTGGAGAAAAGGGAACCCTCTTACACTGTTGGTGGGAATGTAAATTGGTACAGCCAATTTGGAGAACAGATGCGGAGGTTCCTTAAAAAACTAAAAATTGAATTACCATATGATCCAGCAATCCCACTCCTGGGCATACACCCAGACAAAACTCTAATCCAAAGAGATACATGCACCCCTATGTTCACAGCAGCACTATTCACAATAGCCAAGACATGGACACAACCTACGTGTCCACTGACAGATGAATGCATAAAGAAGATGTGGTACATGTATACAATGGACTAGTACCCAGCCATAAAAAAGAACAAAATAATGCCATTTGCAGCAACGTGGATGCAACTAGAGATTACCATACTAAGTGAAATAAGTCAGAAAGAGAAAGACAAATACCATACGATATCACTTATATGTGGAATCTAAAATATGACACAAATGAACATATCTATGAAACAGCAACAGACTCACGGACATAAAGAACAGACTTGTGGTTGCCAAGGGGGAGGAGGTTGGGGGAGGGATGGAATGGGAGGTTGGGGTTAACAGATGTAAACTATTATACATGGACTAAACAAGGCCCTACCGTGTAGCACAGGGAACTATATTCAGTATCCTATGATAAACCATAAGGGAAAAGAATATTCAAAAAGAATGTATATATATGTATAACTGAATCACTTTGCTGTACAGCAGAAATTAACACAACGTTGTAAATCAAGTACACTTCAATAAAAAGGAAAAGAAAATGACCGAGAGAAAAAACAATGATGGGTGTATTTTACTCTGTGTAAAGTTTACGTTCAAAGAAAAGCACTGTAAACAAATACGGCTCACTAGTTAATGCCACGCTTGCTGAGATACTTAAGGAGACATGTACTCACGTCTGCAGTTTACCACAAAATGCATCAAGGGATAAGGTGGATCGGGGCTTTCCTGGCGGCACAGTCGTTAAGAATCCACCTGCCAATGCAGAGGACACGGGTTCGAGCCCTGGTCTGGGAAGATCCCACATGCCGCGGAGCAACTAAGGCCGTGCAGCACAACTACTGAGCCAGCGCACCACAACTACTGAAGCCCGCGCGCCTATAGCCCGTGCTCCGCAACAAGAGAAGCCACGGCAATGAGAAGCCTGCACACCTCAACGAAGAGTAGCCCCCCACCCCCGCTCGCCGCAACTAGAGAAAGCCCGCGCGCAGCAACGAAGACCCAACACGGCCACAGAAACAAATAAATAAATTAATTTTAAAAAAAAAGGTCTAGGTTAGCACTCCAATAGCAGAAAAGTTGACTTTATACTGAACGAACTACTACACCCTCATCTTGTTTATCTCCCCTGCCCAGGAACTCAGAATCCTGAGCTAATAATAAAGGGAGATTATGGGTGAGGTTTTCCTTTCTTTGTATTTCTCCGGGTACTATAAGTTTTTTACATTGCACATGTATTAATTTTTAATAAAGTTATATAGCATCTTTATCAACATGTGAAGAACACATCTGCATTTTATAAACTGCTCTGCGTTCATAAGCATTCTTCTATTTCTCCACCGGAGGGCAGCATAAGCACAGTAAATAGCAAAAGTAATTTCAAGGCGTTTGGTCTGAAATTGAACGCTGCTCGCTCTTCAGCTGTTTATTTCGACAGGCTGCTGCTACAAATTAATCATTAGGTTGTTTATTTTTCTGATAACTGACTATACATTCACTGTAAAAACTGACATATTGGAGAAAAGACAACTCACCTATAATCAGGGACCATGTGGCATTACGAAAAGAGGAAGGTACATCTTTTTTTAAAAGTCTGCTGACAAAATGTCCCCCATACAACAATTTTCTAATCTACGCTTCACATCAAATGTCTCTTAAGCATTTCCCTGCTTCCCTAAGTTCTCTGACATGGTGGTTTCTAAAGGCCGCCTGGTGTTCCGGTCTGTGGACTCGTTGGACCTTGCTTCCCTGATTTAAATTGGTCATTTAGGTGTTTTAACCGTCTTTAAAGTATTAAAGATTTCCCATGTATAAAATATACAGAGAAAACTATACCACCCAATTAATCACTACTCGAATTCGATAGATGTTAATTGTTGCCACTTTTACTTCAGATATTTTGAAGAAAGAAAAAGTTTACAGGTAGGGTTGGAGGTCCCCATGTCCAACTAACTTCTCTCCTTCCATCCCCAGAGTCACCTCTGATCTGAAGCTGCTGCTTATTTTTCCTATCCTTGATCTCAGGCTTTCATTACAAAACTATGTTCTGTAAACAATATAGTATTATCCTGAGCTTTTAAATTCTACGCGTAAATGTAATCACCACGGCATGTCCCATATTTGCTTAACGTTATGATTTACCCCCTGTTGATTTAGACCTAGTTAACTTTAACTGCTTTAAGGTATTATACTTTATAAACAGAATTTATTAACACATTCCCTATCGATGAGCATTTAGGCAGTTTCTAATCATTGAGTATCACTGCTCCTTTGACGGGGCAGGTGTGCACAGCTTCTCTAGCTGTTATACCTAGAGAAGAATTAAGTTTGGGACTCCAGCAGAGGAATGGCGGATTCAAAAGGGTCATCCCCTTCAGCTCTACTGGCTACTGCTGAATCACACTCCTGAATTACCAATTTTCAATTCAGCGGGTCGTGAATTAGTCCCGTTTCCTCACTTCCCCTTTGCGGTAGGAGGCATGGCTTTAAGCATCTCGGACGTTAAGCACCTCTTCACGGCCACTGGCAACAAGGTTTTGTCTTTTGTGAATCCATTGCCTTTGCTTATTACCTGCTTGGGTTCTTTACCTTCTTCTTATCGATTTGTACAAATTGTGTATCTATGTCTGATTGAGTCACAGTGAGCCGTTTGTGTGTGTGTGTCGGTGTGTCTGTGTGCTGGTATAGGTTGAGCATTGAGTCATACTTAGATGTGTGTATGTGTGTGTGTGTGCTGGTATGGGCTTTGCATGGAGTCACTGAGGGGTGTGTGTGTGTGTGTGTGTGTGTGTGTGTGTGTGTGTGTGTATGCTGGTATAAGCTGTGCATTCAGTCTACACTGAGCCGTGCCTATGTGCGTGTGTGTGTGTGCTGGCATAGGCAGTGCATTGAGTCACAGTGAGCCAGGTGTGAGTGCGTGTTTGTGTGGTCTGTGCTGGTACACACGGTGAATTTAGTTACACTGAGGTGCCTGTGTGTGAGTGTATGTGTTGGTATGGACGGTACACACCGATAGTCTATTAATTTTTGACGAAAAAGGCAAGAACATACCATGGGAAAAAGTCTCTTCGGCAAGTGGTGCTGGGAAAGTTGGACAGCTGCATGTAACTCAATAAATTTAAAACACACCCTCTCACCGTACACAAAAATAAACTCAAAATGGCTTAAAGACTTAAACGTAAGACATGACACCATAAAACTCCTAGAAAGGAACACAGGCAAAACATTCTCTGACATAAGTTGCACCAATGTTTTCTTAGGTCAGTCTCCCAAGGCAATAGGAATAAAAGCAAAAATAAACAAATGGGACCTAATCAAACATACAAGCTTTTGCGCAGCAAAGGAAACCATTAACAAAACGAAAAGATGACCTACAAAACGGGAGAAAATATTTGCAAACAATGCAACTGAGAAGGGCTTAATTTCCAAAATATATAAACAGCTCATACGCCTCAACAACAAAAAAATAAATGAACCAATCAAAACAGGGGCAGAAGATCTAAAACGACATTTCTTCAAAGAAGAAACACAAATAGCTAATAGGCACATGAAAAGATGCTCAAAATCACTAATTATCAGAGAAATGAACATCAAAGCTACAATAAGGTACCATCTCACACTGGTCAGAATGGCCATCATGAAAAACTCTACAAATAACAAATGCTGGAGAGAGTGTGGAGAAAAGGGAACCCTCTTACACTGTTGGTGGGAATGTAAATTGGTACAGCCAATTTGGAGAACAGATGCGGAGGTTCCTTAAAAAACTAAAAATTGAATTACCATATGATCCAGCAATCCCACTCCTGGGCATACACCCAGACAAAACTCTAATCCAAAGAGATACATGCACCCCTATGTTCACAGCAGCACTATTCACAATAGCCAAGACATGGACACAACCTACGTGTCCACTGACAGATGAATGCATAAAGAAGATGTGGTACATGTATACAATGGACTAGTACCCAGCCATAAAAAAGAACAAAATAATGCCATTTGCAGCAACGTGGATGCAACTAGAGATTACCATACTAAGTGAAATAAGTCAGAAAGAGAAAGACAAATACCATACGATATCACTTATATGTGGAATCTAAAATATGACACAAATGAACATATCTATGAAACAGCAACAGACTCACGGACATAAAGAACAGACTTGTGGTTGCCAAGGGGGAGGAGGTTGGGGGAGGGATGGAATGGGAGGTTGGGGTTAACAGATGTAAACTATTATACATGGACTAAACAAGGCCCTACCGTGTAGCACAGGGAACTATATTCAGTATCCTATGATAAACCATAAGGGAAAAGAATATTCAAAAAGAATGTATATATATGTATAACTGAATCACTTTGCTGTACAGCAGAAATTAACACAACGTTGTAAATCAAGTACACTTCAATAAAAAGGAAAAGAAAATGACCGAGAGAAAAAACAATGATGGGTGTATTTTACTCTGTGTAAAGTTTACGTTCAAAGAAAAGCACTGTAAACAAATACGGCTCACTAGTTAATGCCACGCTTGCTGAGATACTTAAGGAGACATGTACTCACGTCTGCAGTTTACCACAAAATGCATCAAGGGATAAGGTGGATCGGGGCTTTCCTGGCGGCACAGTCGTTAAGAATCCACCTGCCAATGCAGAGGACACGGGTTCGAGCCCTGGTCTGGGAAGATCCCACATGCCGCGGAGCAACTAAGGCCGTGCAGCACAACTACTGAGCCAGCGCACCACAACTACTGAAGCCCACGCGCCTATAGCCCGTGCTCCGCAACAAGAGAAGCCACGGCAATGAGAAGCCTGCACACCTCAACGAAGAGTAGCCCCCCACCCCCGCTCGCCGCAACTAGAGAAAGCCCGCGCGCAGCAACGAAGACCCAACACGGCCACAGAAACAAATAAATAAATTAATTTTAAAAAAAAAGGTCTAGGTTAGCACTCCAATAGCAGAAAAGTTGACTTTATACTGAACGAACTACTACACCCTCATCTTGTTTATCTCCCCTGCCCAGGAACTCAGAATCCTGAGCTAATAATAAAGGGAGATTATGGGTGAGGTTTTCCTTTCTTTGTATTTCTCCGGGTACTATAAGTTTTTTACATTGCACATGTATTAATTTTTAATAAAGTTATATAGCATCTTTATCAACATGTGAAGAACACATCTGCATTTTATAAACTGCTCTGCGTTCATAAGCATTCTTCTATTTCTCCACCGGAGGGCAGCATAAGCACAGTAAATAGCAAAAGTAATTTCAAGGCGTTTGGTCTGAAATTGAACGCTGCTCGCTCTTCAGCTGTTTATTTCGACAGGCTGCTGCTACAAATTAATCATTAGGTTGTTTATTTTTCTGATAACTGACTATACATTCACTGTAAAAACTGACATATTGGAGAAAAGACAACTCACCTATAATCAGGGACCATGTGGCATTACGAAAAGAGGAAGGTACATCTTTTTTTAAAAGTCTGCTGACAAAAAGTCCCCCATACAACAATTTTCTAATCTACGCTTCACATCAAATGTCTCTTAAGCATTTCCCTGCTTCCCTAAGTTCTCTGACATGGTGGTTTCTAAAGGCCGCCTGGTGTTCCGGTCTGTGGACTCGTTGGACCTTGCTTCCCTGATTTAAATTGGTCATTTAGGTGTTTTAACCGTCTTTAAAGTATTAAAGATTTCCCATGTATAAAATATACAGAGAAAACTATACCACCCAATTAATCACTACTCGAATTCGATAGATGTTAATTGTTGCCACTTTTACTTCAGATATTTTGAAGAAAGAAAAAGTTTACAGGTAGGGTTGGAGGTCCCCATGTCCAACTAACTTCTCTCCTTCCATCCCCAGAGTCACCTCTGATCTGAAGCTGCTGCTTATTTTTCCTATCCTTGATCTCAGGCTTTCATTACAAAACTATGTTCTGTAAACAATATAGTATTATCCTGAGCTTTTAAATTCTACGCGTAAATGTAATCACCACGGCATGTCCCATATTTGCTTAACGTTATGATTTACCCCCTGTTGATTTAGACCTAGTTAACTTTAACTGCTTTAAGGTATTATACTTTATAAATAGAATTTATTAACACATTCCCTATCGATGAGCATTTAGGCGGTTTCTAATCATTGAGTATCACTGCTCCTTTGACGGGGCAGGTGTGCACAGCTTCTCTAGCTGTGATCCCTAGAGAAGAATTAAGTTTGGGACTCCAGCAGAGGAATGGCGGATTCGAAAGGGTCATCCCCTTCAGCTCTACTGGCTACTGCTGAATCACACTCCTGAATTACCAATTTTCAATTCAGCGGGTCGTGAATTAGTCCCGTTTCCTCACTTCCCCTTTGCGGTAGGAGGCATGGCTTTAAGCATCTCGGACGTTAAGCACCTCTTCACGGCCACTGGCAACAAGGTTTTGTCTTTTGTGAATCCATTGCCTTTGCTTATTACCTGCTTGGGTTCTTTACCTTTTTCTTATCGATTTGTACAAATTGTGTATCTATGTCTGATTGAGTCACAGTGAGCCGTTTGTGTGTGTGTGTCGGTGTGTCTGTGTGCTGGTATAGGTTGAGCATTGAGTCATACTTAGATGTGTGTATGTGTGTGTGTGTGCTGGTATGGGCTTTGCATGGAGTCACTGAGGGGTGTGTGTGTGTGTGTGTGTGTGTGTATGCTGGTATAAGCTGTGCATTCAGTCTACACTGAGCCGTGCCTATGTGCGTGTGTGTGTGTGCTGGCATAGGCAGTGCATTGAGTCACAGTGAGCCATGTGTGAGTGCGTGTTTGTGTGGTCTGTGCTGGTACACACGGTGAATTTAGTTACACTGAGGTGCCTGTGTGTGAGTGTATGTGTTGGTATGGACGGTACACACCGATAGTCTATTAATTTTTGACGAAAAAGGCAAGAACATACCATGGGAAAAAGTCTCTTCGGCAAGTGGTGCTGGGAAAGTTGGACAGCTGCATGTAACTCAATAAATTTAAAACACACCCTCTCACCGTACACAAAAATAAACTCAAAATGGCTTAAAGACTTAAACGTAAGACATGACACCATAAAACTCCTAGAAAGGAACACAGGCAAAACATTCTCTGACATAAGTTGCACCAATGTTTTCTTAGGTCAGTCTCCCAAGGCAATAGGAATAAAAGCAAAAATAAACAAATGGGACCTAATCAAACATACAAGCTTTTGCGCAGCAAAGGAAACCATTAACAAAACTAAAAGATGACCTACAAAACGGGAGAAAATATTTGCAAACAATGCAACTGAGAAGGGCTTAATTTCCAAAATATATAAACAGCTCATACGCCTCAACAACAAAAAAATAAATGAACCAATCAAAACAGGGGCAGAAGATCTAAAACGACATTTCTTCAAAGAAGAAACACAAATAGCTAATAGGCACATGAAAAGATGCTCAAAATCACTAATTATCAGAGAAATGAACATCAAAGCTACAATAAGGTACCATCTCACACTGGTCAGAATGGCCATCATGAAAAACTCTACAAATAACAAATGCTGGAGAGAGTGTGGAGAAAAGGGAACCCTCTTACACTGTTGGTGGGAATGTAAATTGGTACAGCCAATTTGGAGAACAGATGCGGAGGTTCCTTAAAAAACTAAAAATTGAATTACCATATGATCCAGCAATCCCACTCCTGGGCATACACCCAGACAAAACTCTAATCCAAAGAGATACATGCACCCCTATGTTCACAGCAGCACTATTCACAATAGCCAAGACATGGACACAACCTACGTGTCCACTGACAGATGAATGCATAAAGAAGATGTGGTACATGTATACAATGGACTAGTACCCAGCCATAAAAAAGAACAAAATAATGCCATTTGCAGCAACGTGGATGCAACTAGAGATTACCATACTAAGTGAAATAAGTCAGAAAGAGAAAGACAAATACCATACGATATCACTTATATGTGGAATCTAAAATATGACACAAATGAACATATCTATGAAACAGCAACAGACTCACGGACATAAAGAACAGACTTGTGGTTGCCAAGGGGGAGGAGGTTGGGGGAGGGATGGAATGGGAGGTTGGGGTTAACAGATGTAAACTATTATACATGGACTAAACAAGGCCCTACCGTGTAGCACAGGGAACTATATTCAGTATCCTATGATAAACCATAAGGGAAAAGAATATTCAAAAAGAATGTATATATATGTATAACTGAATCACTTTGCTGTACAGCAGAAATTAACACAACGTTGTAAATCAAGTACACTTCAATAAAAAGGAAAAGAAAATGACCGAGAGAAAAAACAATGATGGGTGTATTTTACTCTGTGTAAAGTTTACGTTCAAAGAAAAGCACTGTAAACAAATACGGCTCACTAGTTAATGCCACGCTTGCTGAGATACTTAAGGAGACATGTACTCACGTCTGCAGTTTACCACAAAATGCATCAAGGGATAAGGTGGATCGGGGCTTTCCTGGCGGCACAGTCGTTAAGAATCCACCTGCCAATGCAGAGGACACGGGTTCGAGCCCTGGTCTGGGAAGATCCCACATGCCGCGGAGCAACTAAGGCCGTGCAGCACAACTACTGAGCCAGCGCACCACAACTACTGAAGCCCGCGCGCCTATAGCCCGTGCTCCGCAACAAGAGAAGCCACGGCAATGAGAAGCCTGCACACCTCAACGAAGAGTAGCCCCCCACCCCCGCTCGCCGCAACTAGAGAAAGCCCGCGCGCAGCAACGAAGACCCAACACGGCCACAGAAACAAATAAATAAATTTATTTTAAAAAAAAAGGTCTAGGTTAGCACTCCAATAGCAGAAAAGTTGACTTTATACTGAACGAACTACTACACCCTCATCTTGTTTATCTCCCCTGCCCAGGAACTCAGAATCCTGAGCTAATAATAAAGGGAGATTATGGGTGAGGTTTTCCTTTCTTTGTATTTCTCCGGGTACTATAAGTTTTTTACATTGCACATGTATTAATTTTTAATAAAGTTATATAGCATCTTTATCAACATGTGAAGAACACATCTGCATTTTATAAACTGCTCTGCGTTCATAAGCATTCTTCTATTTCTCCACCGGAGGGCAGCATAAGCACAGTAAATAGCAAAAGTAATTTCAAGGCGTTTGGTCTGAAATTGAACGCTGCTCGCTCTTCAGCTGTTTATTTCGACAGGCTGCTGCTACAAATTAATCATTAGGTTGTTTATTTTTCTGATAACTGACTATACATTCACTGTAAAAACTGACATATTGGAGAAAAGACAACTCACCTATAATCAGGGACCATGTGGCATTACGAAAAGAGGAAGGTACATCTTTTTTTAAAAGTCTGCTGACAAAAAGTCCCCCATACAACAATTTTCTAATCTACGCTTCACATCAAATGTCTCTTAAGCATTTCCCTGCTTCCCTAAGTTCTCTGACATGGTGGTTTCTAAAGGCCGCCTGGTGTTCCGGTCTGTGGACTCGTTGGACCTTGCTTCCCTGATTTAAATTGGTCATTTAGGTGTTTTAACCGTCTTTAAAGTATTAAAGATTTCCCATGTATAAAATATACAGAGAAAACTATACCACCCAATTAATCACTACTCGAATTCGATAGATGTTAATTGTTGCCACTTTTACTTCAGATATTTTGAAGAAAGAAAAAGTTTACAGGTAGGGTTGGAGGTCCCCATGTCCAACTAACTTCTCTCCTTCCATCCCCAGAGTCACCTCTGATCTGAAGCTGCTGCTTATTTTTCCTATCCTTGATCTCAGGCTTTCATTACAAAACTATGTTCTGTAAACAATATAGTATTATCCTGAGCTTTTAAATTCTACGCGTAAATGTAATCACCACGGCATGTCCCATATTTGCTTAACGTTATGATTTACCCCCTGTTGATTTAGACCTAGTTAACTTTAACTGCTTTAAGGTATTATACTTTATAAACAGAATTTATTAACACATTCCCTATCGATGAGCATTTAGGCGGTTTCTAATCATTGAGTATCACTGCTCCTTTGACGGGGCAGGTGTGCACAGCTTCTCTAGCTGTTATACCTAGAGAAGAATTAAGTTTGGGACTCCAGCAGAGGAATGGCGGATTCGAAAGGGTCATCCCCTTCAGCTCTACTGGCTACTGCTGAATCACACTCCTGAATTACCAATTTTCAATTCAGCGGGTCGTGAATTAGTCCCGTTTCCTCACTTCCCCTTTGCGGTAGGAGGCATGGCTTTAAGCATCTCGGACGTTAAGCACCTCTTCACGGCCACTGGCAACAAGGTTTTGTCTTTTGTGAATCCATTGCCTTTGCTTATTACCTGCTTGGGTTCTTTACCTTCTTCTTATCGATTTGTACAAATTGTGTATCTATGTCTGATTGAGTCACAGTGAGCCGTTTGTGTGTGTGTGTCGGTGTGTCTGTGTGCTGGTATAGGTTGAGCATTGAGTCATACTTAGATGTGTGTATGTGTGTGTGTGTGCTGGTATGGGCTTTGCATGGAGTCACTGAGGGGTGTGTGTGTGTGTGTGTGTGTGTGTGTGTGTGTGTGTGTGTGTGTATGCTGGTATAAGCTGTGCATTCAGTCTACACTGAGCCGTGCCTATGTGCGTGTGTGTGTGTGCTGGCATAGGCAGTGCATTGAGTCACAGTGAGCCAGGTGTGAGTGCGTGTTTGTGTGGTCTGTGCTGGTACACACGGTGAATTTAGTTACACTGAGGTGCCTGTGTGTGAGTGTATGTGTTGGTATGGACGGTACACACCGATAGTCTATTAATTTTTGACGAAAAAGGCAAGAACATACCATGGGAAAAAGTCTCTTCGGCAAGTGGTGCTGGGAAAGTTGGACAGCTGCATGTAACTCAATAAATTTAAAACACACCCTCTCACCGTACACAAAAATAAACTCAAAATGGCTTAAAGACTTAAACGTAAGACATGACACCATAAAACTCCTAGAAAGGAACACAGGCAAAACATTCTCTGACATAAGTTGCACCAATGTTTTCTTAGGTCAGTCTCCCAAGGCAATAGGAATAAAAGCAAAAATAAACAAATGGGACCTAATCAAACATACAAGCTTTTGCGCAGCAAAGGAAACCATTAACAAAACGAAAAGATGACCTACAAAACGGGAGAAAATATTTGCAAACAATGCAACTGAGAAGGGCTTAATTTCCAAAATATATAAACAGCTCATACGCCTCAACAACAAAAAAATAAATGAACCAATCAAAACAGGGGCAGAAGATCTAAAACGACATTTCTTCAAAGAAGAAACACAAATAGCTAATAGGCACATGAAAAGATGCTCAAAATCACTAATTATCAGAGAAATGAACATCAAAGCTACAATAAGGTACCATCTCACACTGGTCAGAATGGCCATCATGAAAAACTCTACAAATAACAAATGCTGGAGAGAGTGTGGAGAAAAGGGAACCCTCTTACACTGTTGGTGGGAATGTAAATTGGTACAGCCAATTTGGAGAACAGATGCGGAGGTTCCTTAAAAAACTAAAAATTGAATTACCATATGATCCAGCAATCCCACTCCTGGGCATACACCCAGACAAAACTCTAATCCAAAGAGATACATGCACCCCTATGTTCACAGCAGCACTATTCACAATAGCCAAGACATGGACACAACCTACGTGTCCACTGACAGATGAATGCATAAAGAAGATGTGGTACATGTATACAATGGACTAGTACCCAGCCATAAAAAAGAACAAAATAATGCCATTTGCAGCAACGTGGATGCAACTAGAGATTACCATACTAAGTGAAATAAGTCAGAAAGAGAAAGACAAATACCATACGATATCACTTATATGTGGAATCTAAAATATGACACAAATGAACATATCTATGAAACAGCAACAGACTCACGGACATAAAGAACAGACTTGTGGTTGCCAAGGGGGAGGAGGTTGGGGGAGGGATGGAATGGGAGGTTGGGGTTAACAGATGTAAACTATTATACATGGACTAAACAAGGCCCTACCGTGTAGCACAGGGAACTATATTCAGTATCCTATGATAAACCATAAGGGAAAAGAATATTCAAAAAGAATGTATATATATGTATAACTGAATCACTTTGCTGTACAGCAGAAATTAACACAACGTTGTAAATCAAGTACACTTCAATAAAAAGGAAAAGAAAATGACCGAGAGAAAAAACAATGATGGGTGTATTTTACTCTGTGTAAAGTTTACGTTCAAAGAAAAGCACTGTAAACAAATACGGCTCACTAGTTAATGCCACGCTTGCTGAGATACTTAAGGAGACATGTACTCACGTCTGCAGTTTACCACAAAATGCATCAAGGGATAAGGTGGATCGGGGCTTTCCTGGCGGCACAGTCGTTAAGAATCCACCTGCCAATGCAGAGGACACGGGTTCGAGCCCTGGTCTGGGAAGATCCCACATGCCGCGGAGCAACTAAGGCCGTGCAGCACAACTACTGAGCCAGCGCACCACAACTACTGAAGCCCGCGCGCCTATAGCCCGTGCTCCGCAACAAGAGAAGCCACGGCAATGAGAAGCCTGCACACCTCAACGAAGAGTAGCCCCCCACCCCCGCTCGCCGCAACTAGAGAAAGCCCGCGCGCAGCAACGAAGACCCAACACGGCCACAGAAACAAATAAATAAATTTATTTTAAAAAAAAAGGTCTAGGTTAGCACTCCAATAGCAGAAAAGTTGACTTTATACTGAACGAACTACTACACCCTCATCTTGTTTATCTCCCCTGCCCAGGAACTCAGAATCCTGAGCTAATAATAAAGGGAGATTATGGGTGAGGTTTTCCTTTCTTTGTATTTCTCCGGGTACTATAAGTTTTTTACATTGCACATGTATTAATTTTTAATAAAGTTATATAGCATCTTTATCAACATGTGAAGAACACATCTGCATTTTATAAACTGCTCTGCGTTCATAAGCATTCTTCTATTTCTCCACCGGAGGGCAGCATAAGCACAGTAAATAGCAAAAGTAATTTCAAGGCGTTTGGTCTGAAATTGAACGCTGCTCGCTCTTCAGCTGTTTATTTCGACAGGCTGCTGCTACAAATTAATCATTAGGTTGTTTATTTTTCTGATAACTGACTATACATTCACTGTAAAAACTGACATATTGGAGAAAAGACAACTCACCTATAATCAGGGACCATGTGGCATTACGAAAAGAGGAAGGTACATCTTTTTTTAAAAGTCTGCTGACAAAAAGTCCCCCATACAACAATTTTCTAATCTACGCTTCACATCAAATGTCTCTTAAGCATTTCCCTGCTTCCCTAAGTTCTCTGACATGGTGGTTTCTAAAGGCCGCCTGGTGTTCCGGTCTGTGGACTCGTTGGACCTTGCTTCCCTGATTTAAATTGGTCATTTAGGTGTTTTAACCGTCTTTAAAGTATTAAAGATTTCCCATGTATAAAATATACAGAGAAAACTATACCACCCAATTAATCACTACTCGAATTCGATAGATGTTAATTGTTGCCACTTTTACTTCAGATATTTTGAAGAAAGAAAAAGTTTACAGGTAGGGTTGGAGGTCCCCATGTCCAACTAACTTCTCTCCTTCCATCCCCAGAGTCACCTCTGATCTGAAGCTGCTGCTTATTTTTCCTATCCTTGATCTCAGGCTTTCATTACAAAACTATGTTCTGTAAACAATATAGTATTATCCTGAGCTTTTAAATTCTACGCGTAAATGTAATCACCACGGCATGTCCCATATTTGCTTAACGTTATGATTTACCCCCTGTTGATTTAGACCTAGTTAACTTTAACTGCTTTAAGGTATTATACTTTATAAACAGAATTTATTAACACATTCCCTATCGATGAGCATTTAGGCGGTTTCTAATCATTGAGTATCACTGCTCCTTTGACGGGGCAGGTGTGCACAGCTTCTCTAGCTGTTATACCTAGAGAAGAATTAAGTTTGGGACTCCAGCAGAGGAATGGCGGATTCGAAAGGGTCATCCCCTTCAGCTCTACTGGCTACTGCTGAATCACACTCCTGAATTACCAATTTTCAATTCAGCGGGTCGTGAATTAGTCCCGTTTCCTCACTTCCCCTTTGCGGTAGGAGGCATGGCTTTAAGCATCTCGGACGTTAAGCACCTCTTCACGGCCACTGGCAACAAGGTTTTGTCTTTTGTGAATCCATTGCCTTTGCTTATTACCTGCTTGGGTTCTTTACCTTCTTCTTATCGATTTGTACAAATTGTGTATCTATGTCTGATTGAGTCACAGTGAGCCGTTTGTGTGTGTGTGTCGGTGTGTCTGTGTGCTGGTATAGGTTGAGCATTGAGTCATACTTAGATGTGTGTATGTGTGTGTGTGTGCTGGTATGGGCTTTGCATGGAGTCACTGAGGGGTGTGTGTGTGTGTGTGTGTGTGTGTGTGTGTGTGTGTGTATGCTGGTATAAGCTGTGCATTCAGTCTACACTGAGCCGTGCCTATGTGCGTGTGTGTGTGTGCTGGCATAGGCAGTGCATTGAGTCACAGTGAGCCAGGTGTGAGTGCGTGTTTGTGTGGTCTGTGCTGGTACACACGGTGAATTTAGTTACACTGAGGTGCCTGTGTGTGAGTGTATGTGTTGGTATGGACGGTACACACCGATAGTCTATTAATTTTTGACGAAAAAGGCAAGAACATACCATGGGAAAAAGTCTCTTCGGCAAGTGGTGCTGGGAAAGTTGGACAGCTGCATGTAACTCAATAAATTTAAAACACACCCTCTCACCGTACACAAAAATAAACTCAAAATGGCTTAAAGACTTAAACATAAGACATGACACCATAAAACTCCTAGAAAGGAACACAGGCAAAACATTCTCTGACATAAGTTGCACCAATGTTTTCTTAGGTCAGTCTCCCAAGGCAATAGGAATAAAAGCAAAAATAAACAAATGGGACCTAATCAAACATACAAGCTTTTGCGCAGCAAAGGAAACCATTAACAAAACGAAAAGATGACCTACAAAACGGGAGAAAATATTTGCAAACAATGCAACTGAGAAGGGCTTAATTTCCAAAATATATAAACAGCTCATACGCCTCAACAACAAAAAAATAAATGAACCAATCAAAACAGGGGCAGAAGATCTAAAACGACATTTCTTCAAAGAAGAAACACAAATAGCTAATAGGCACATGAAAAGATGCTCAAAATCACTAATTATCAGAGAAATGAACATCAAAGCTACAATAAGGTACCATCTCACACTGGTCAGAATGGCCATCATGAAAAACTCTACAAATAACAAATGCTGGAGAGAGTGTGGAGAAAAGGGAACCCTCTTACACTGTTGGTGGGAATGTAAATTGGTACAGCCAATTTGGAGAACAGATGCGGAGGTTCCTTAAAAAACTAAAAATTGAATTACCATATGATCCAGCAATCCCACTCCTGGGCATACACCCAGACAAAACTCTAATCCAAAGAGATACATGCACCCCTATGTTCACAGCAGCACTATTCACAATAGCCAAGACATGGACACAACCTACGTGTCCACTGACAGATGAATGCATAAAGAAGATGTGGTACATGTATACAATGGACTAGTACCCAGCCATAAAAAAGAACAAAATAATGCCATTTGCAGCAACGTGGATGCAACTAGAGATTACCATACTAAGTGAAATAAGTCAGAAAGAGAAAGACAAATACCATACGATATCACTTATATGTGGAATCTAAAATATGACACAAATGAACATATCTATGAAACAGCAACAGACTCACGGACATAAAGAACAGACTTGTGGTTGCCAAGGGGGAGGAGGTTGGGGGAGGGATGGAATGGGAGGTTGGGGTTAACAGATGTAAACTATTATACATGGACTAAACAAGGCCCTACCGTGTAGCACAGGGAACTATATTCAGTATCCTATGATAAACCATAAGGGAAAAGAATATTCAAAAAGAATGTATATATATGTATAACTGAATCACTTTGCTGTACAGCAGAAATTAACACAACGTTGTAAATCAAGTACACTTCAATAAAAAGGAAAAGAAAATGACCGAGAGAAAAAACAATGATGGGTGTATTTTACTCTGTGTAAAGTTTACGTTCAAAGAAAAGCACTGTAAACAAATACGGCTCACTAGTTAATGCCACGCTTGCTGAGATACTTAAGGAGACATGTACTCACGTCTGCAGTTTACCACAAAATGCATCAAGGGATAAGGTGGATCGGGGCTTTCCTGGCGGCACAGTCGTTAAGAATCCACCTGCCAATGCAGAGGACACGGGTTCGAGCCCTGGTCTGGGAAGATCCCACATGCCGCGGAGCAACTAAGGCCGTGCAGCACAACTACTGAGCCAGCGCACCACAACTACTGAAGCCCGCGCGCCTATAGCCCGTGCTCCGCAACAAGAGAAGCCACGGCAATGAGAAGCCTGCACACCTCAACGAAGAGTAGCCCCCCACCCCCGCTCGCCGCAACTAGAGAAAGCCCGCGCGCAGCAACGAAGACCCAACACGGCCACAGAAACAAATAAATAAATTAATTTTAAAAAAAAAGGTCTAGGTTAGCACTCCAATAGCAGAAAAGTTGACTTTATACTGAACGAACTACTACACCCTCATCTTGTTTATCTCCCCTGCCCAGGAACTCAGAATCCTGAGCTAATAATAAAGGGAGATTATGGGTGAGGTTTTCCTTTCTTTGTATTTCTCCGGGTACTATAAGTTTTTTACATTGCACATGTATTAATTTTTAATAAAGTTATATAGCATCTTTATCAACATGTGAAGAACACATCTGCATTTTATAAACTGCTCTGCGTTCATAAGCATTCTTCTATTTCTCCACCGGAGGGCAGCATAAGCACAGTAAATAGCAAAAGTAATTTCAAGGCGTTTGGTCTGAAATTGAACGCTGCTCGCTCTTCAGCTGTTTATTTCGACAGGCTGCTGCTACAAATTAATCATTAGGTTGTTTATTTTTCTGATAACTGACTATACATTCACTGTAAAAACTGACATATTGGAGAAAAGACAACTCACCTATAATCAGGGACCATGTGGCATTACGAAAAGAGGAAGGTACATCTTTTTTTAAAAGTCTGCTGACAAAAAGTCCCCCATACAACAATTTTCTAATCTACGCTTCACATCAAATGTCTCTTAAGCATTTCCCTGCTTCCCTAAGTTCTCTGACATGGTGGTTTCTAAAGGCCGCCTGGTGTTCCGGTCTGTGGACTCGTTGGACCTTGCTTCCCTGATTTAAATTGGTCATTTAGGTGTTTTAACCGTCTTTAAAGTATTAAAGATTTCCCATGTATAAAATATACAGAGAAAACTATACCACCCAATTAATCACTACTCGAATTCGATAGATGTTAATTGTTGCCACTTTTACTTCAGATATTTTGAAGAAAGAAAAAGTTTACAGGTAGGGTTGGAGGTCCCCATGTCCAACTAACTTCTCTCCTTCCATCCCCAGAGTCACCTCTGATCTGAAGCTGCTGCTTATTTTTCCTATCCTTGATCTCAGGCTTTCATTACAAAACTATGTTCTGTAAACAATATAGTATTATCCTGAGCTTTTAAATTCTACGCGTAAATGTAATCACCACGGCATGTCCCATATTTGCTTAACGTTATGATTTACCCCCTGTTGATTTAGACCTAGTTAACTTTAACTGCTTTAAGGTATTATACTTTATAAATAGAATTTATTAACACATTCCCTATCGATGAGCATTTAGGCGGTTTCTAATCATTGAGTATCACTGCTCCTTTGACGGGGCAGGTGTGCACAGCTTCTCTAGCTGTGATCCCTAGAGAAGAATTAAGTTTGGGACTCCAGCAGAGGAATGGCGGATTCGAAAGGGTCATCCCCTTCAGCTCTACTGGCTACTGCTGAATCACACTCCTGAATTACCAATTTTCAATTCAGCGGGTCGTGAATTAGTCCCGTTTCCTCACTTCCCCTTTGCGGTAGGAGGCATGGCTTTAAGCATCTCGGACGTTAAGCACCTCTTCACGGCCACTGGCAACAAGGTTTTGTCTTTTGTGAATCCATTGCCTTTGCTTATTACCTGCTTGGGTTCTTTACCTTTTTCTTATCGATTTGTACAAATTGTGTATCTATGTCTGATTGAGTCACAGTGAGCCGTTTGTGTGTGTGTGTCGGTGTGTCTGTGTGCTGGTATAGGTTGAGCATTGAGTCATACTTAGATGTGTGTATGTGTGTGTGTGTGCTGGTATGGGCTTTGCATGGAGTCACTGAGGGGTGTGTGTGTGTGTGTGTGTGTGTGTGTGTATGCTGGTATAAGCTGTGCATTCAGTCTACACTGAGCCGTGCCTATGTGCGTGTGTGTGTGTGCTGGCATAGGCAGTGCATTGAGTCACAGTGAGCCATGTGTGAGTGCGTGTTTGTGTGGTCTGTGCTGGTACACACGGTGAATTTAGTTACACTGAGGTGCCTGTGTGTGAGTGTATGTGTTGGTATGGGCGGTACACACCGATAGTCTATTAATTTTTGACGAAAAAGGCAAGAATATACCATGGGAAAAAGTCTCTTCGGCAAGTGGTGCTGGGAAAGTTGGACAGCTGCATGTAAATCAATAAATTTAAAACACACCCTCTCACCGTACACAAAAATAAACTCAAAATGGCTTAAAGACTTAAACGTAAGACATGACACCATAAAACTCCTAGAAAGGAACACAGGCAAAACATTCTCTGACATAAGTTGCACCAATGTTTTCTTAGGTCAGTCTCCCAAGGCAATAGGAATAAAAGCAAAAATAAACAAATGGGACCTAATCAAACATACAAGCTTTTGCGCAGCAAAGGAAACCATTAACAAAAGGAAAAGATGACCTCCAAAACGGGAGAAAATATTTGCAAACAATGCAACTGAGAAGGGCTTAATTTCCAAAATATATAAACAGCTCATACACCTCAACAACAAAAAAATAAATGAACCAATCAAAACAGGGGCAGAAGATCTAAAACGACATTTCTTCAAAGAAGAAACACAAATAGCTAATAGGCACATGAAAAGATGCTCAAAATCACTAATTATCAGAGAAATGAACATCAAAACTACAATAAGGTACCATCTCACAACTGGTCAGAATGGCCATCATGAAAAACTCTACAAATAACAAATGCTGGAGAGGGTGTGGAGAAAAGGGAACCCTCTTACACTGTTGGTGGGAATGTAAATTGGTACAGCCAATTTGGAGAACAGATGCGGAGGTTCCTTAAAAAACTAAAAATTGAATTACCATATATGATCCAGCAATCCCACTCCTGGGCATACACCCAGACAAAACTCTAATCCAAAGAGATACATGCACCCCTATGTTCACAGCAGCACTATTCACAATAGCCAAGACATGGACACAACCTACGTGTCCACTGACAGATGAATGCATAAAGAAGATGTGGTACATGTATACAATGGACTAGTACCCAGCCATAAAAAAGAACAAAATAATGCCATTTGCAGCAACATGGATGCAACTAGAGATTACCATACTAAGTGAAATAAGTCAGAAAGAGAAAGACAAATACCATACGATATCACTTATATGTGGAATCTAAACTATGACACAAATGAACATATCTATGAAACAGCAACAGACTCACGGACATAAAGAACAGATTTGTGGTTGCCAAGGGGGAGGAGGTTGGGGGAGGGATGGAATGGGAGGTTGGGGTTAACAGATGTAAACTATTATACATGGACTAAACAAGGCCCTACCGTGTAGCACAGGGAACTATATTCAGTATCCTATGATAAACCATAAGGGAAAAGAATATTCAAAAAGAATGTATATATATGTATAACTGAATCACTTTGCTGTACAGCAGAAATTAACACAACGTTGTAAATCAACTACGCTTCAATAAAAAAGAAAAGAAAATGACCGAGAGAAGAAACAATGATGGGTGTATTTTACTCTGTGTAAAGTTTACGTTCAAAGAAAAGCACTGTAAACAAATACGGCTCACTAGTTAATGCCACGCTTGCTGAGATACTTAAGGAGACATGTACTCACGTCTGCAGTTTACCACAAAATGCATCAAGGGATAAGGTGGATCGGGGCTTTCCTGGCGGCACAGTCGTTAAGAATCCACCTGCCAATGCAGAGGACACGGGTTCGAGCCCTGGTCTGGGAAGATCCCACATGCCGCGGAGCAACTAAGGCCGTGCAGCACAACTACTGAGCCAGCGCACCACAACTACTGAAGCCCGCACGCCTATAGCCCGTGCTCCGCAACAAGAGAAGCCACGGCAATGAGAAGCCTGCACACCTCAACGAAGAGTAGCCCCCCACCCCCGCTCGCCGCAACTAGAGAAAGCCCGCGCGCAGCAACGAAGACCCAACACGGCCAGAGAAACAAATAAATAAATTAATTTTAAAAAAAAAGGTCTAGGTTAGCACTCCAATAGCAGAAAAGTTGACTTTATACTGAACGAACTACTACACCCTCATCTTGTTTATCTCCCCTGCCCAGGAACTCAGAATCCTGAGCTAATAATAAAGGGAGATTATGGGTGAGGTTTTCCTTTCTTTGTATTTCTCCGGGTACTATAAGTTTTTTACATTGCACATGTATTAATTTTTAATAAAGTTATATAGCATCTTTATCAACATGTGAAGAACACATCTGCATTTTATAAACTGCTCTGCGTTCATAAGCATTCTTCTATTTCTCCACCGGAGGGCAGCATAAGCACAGTAAATAGCAAAAGTAATTTCAAGGCGTTTGGTCTGAAATTGAACGCTGCTCGCTCTTCAGCTGTTTATTTCGACAGGCTGCTGCTACAAATTAATCATTAGGTTGTTTATTTTTCTGATAACTGACTATACATTCACTGTAAAAACTGACATATTGGAGAAAAGACAACTCACCTATAATCAGGGACCATGTGGCATTACGAAAAGAGGAAGGTACATCTTTTTTTAAAAGTCTGCTGACAAAAAGTCCCCCATACAACAATTTTCTAATCTACGCTTCACATCAAATGTCTCTTAAGCATTTCCCTGCTTCCCTAAGTTCTCTGACATGGTGGTTTCTAAAGGCCGCCTGGTGTTCCGGTCTGTGGACTCGTTGGACCTTGCTTCCCTGATTTAAATTGGTCATTTAGGTGTTTTAACCGTCTTTAAAGTATTAAAGATTTCCCATGTATAAAATATACAGAGAAAACTATACCACCCAATTAATCACTACTCGAATTCGATAGATGTTAATTGTTGCCACTTTTACTTCAGATATTTTGAAGAAAGAAAAAGTTTACAGGTAGGGTTGGAGGTCCCCATGTCCAACTAACTTCTCTCCTTCCATCCCCAGAGTCACCTCTGATCTGAAGCTGCTGCTTATTTTTCCTATCCTTGATCTCAGGCTTTCATTACAAAACTATGTTCTGTAAACAATATAGTATTATCCTGAGCTTTTAAATTCTACGCGTAAATGTAATCACCACGGCATGTCCCATATTTGCTTAACGTTATGATTTACCCCCTGTTGATTTAGACCTAGTTAACTTTAACTGCTTTAAGGTATTATACTTTATAAATAGAATTTATTAACACATTCCCTATCGATGAGCATTTAGGCGGTTTCTAATCATTGAGTATCACTGCTCCTTTGACGGGGCAGGTGTGCACAGCTTCTCTAGCTGTGATCCCTAGAGAAGAATTAAGTTTGGGACTCCAGCAGAGGAATGGCGGATTCGAAAGGGTCATCCCCTTCAGCTCTACTGGCTACTGCTGAATCACACTCCTGAATTACCAATTTTCAATTCAGCGGGTCGTGAATTAGTCCCGTTTCCTCACTTCCCCTTTGCGGTAGGAGGCATGGCTTTAAGCATCTCGGACGTTAAGCACCTCTTCACGGCCACTGGCAACAAGGTTTTGTCTTTTGTGAATCCATTGCCTTTGCTTATTACCTGCTTGGGTTCTTTACCTTTTTCTTATCGATTTGTACAAATTGTGTATCTATGTCTGATTGAGTCACAGTGAGCCGTTTGTGTGTGTGTGTCGGTGTGTCTGTGTGCTGGTATAGGTTGAGCATTGAGTCATACTTAGATGTGTGTATGTGTGTGTGTGTGCTGGTATGGGCTTTGCATGGAGTCACTGAGGGGTGTGTGTGTGTGTGTGTGTGTGTGTGTGTATGCTGGTATAAGCTGTGCATTCAGTCTACACTGAGCCGTGCCTATGTGCGTGTGTGTGTGTGCTGGCATAGGCAGTGCATTGAGTCACAGTGAGCCATGTGTGAGTGCGTGTTTGTGTGGTCTGTGCTGGTACACACGGTGAATTTAGTTACACTGAGGTGCCTGTGTGTGAGTGTATGTGTTGGTATGGGCGGTACACACCGATAGTCTATTAATTTTTGACGAAAAAGGCAAGAATATACCATGGGAAAAAGTCTCTTCGGCAAGTGGTGCTGGGAAAGTTGGACAGCTGCATGTAAATCAATAAATTTAAAACACACCCTCTCACCGTACACAAAAATAAACTCAAAATGGCTTAAAGACTTAAACGTAAGACATGACACCATAAAACTCCTAGAAAGGAACACAGGCAAAACATTCTCTGACATAAGTTGCACCAATGTTTTCTTAGGTCAGTCTCCCAAGGCAATAGGAATAAAAGCAAAAATAAACAAATGGGACCTAATCAAACATACAAGCTTTTGCGCAGCAAAGGAAACCATTAACAAAAGGAAAAGATGACCTCCAAAACGGGAGAAAATATTTGCAAACAATGCAACTGAGAAGGGCTTAATTTCCAAAATATATAAACAGCTCATACACCTCAACAACAAAAAAATAAATGAACCAATCAAAACAGGGGCAGAAGATCTAAAATGACATTTCTTCAAAGAAGAAACACAAATAGCTAATAGGCACATGAAAAGATGCTCAAAATCACTAATTATCAGAGAAATGAACATCAAAACTACAATAAGGTACCATCTCACAACTGGTCAGAATGGCCATCATGAAAAACTCTACAAATAACAAATGCTGGAGAGGGTGTGGAGAAAAGGGAACCCTCTTACACTGTTGGTGGGAATGTAAATTGGTACAGCCAATTTGGAGAACAGATGTGGAGGTTCCTTAAAAAACTAAAAATTGAATTACCATATATGATCCAGCAATCCCACTCCTGGGCATACACCCAGACAAAACTCTAATCCAAAGAGATACATGCACCCCTATGTTCACAGCAGCACTATTCACAATAGCCAAGACATGGACACAACCTACGTGTCCACTGACAGATGAATGCATAAAGAAGATGTGGTACATGTATACAATGGACTAGTACCCAGCCATAAAAAAGAACAAAATAATGCCATTTGCAGCAACATGGATGCAACTAGAGATTACCATACTAAGTGAAATAAGTCAGAAAGAGAAAGACAAATACCATACGATATCACTTATATGTGGAATCTAAACTATGACACAAATGAACATATCTATGAAACAGCAACAGACTCACGGACATAAAGAACAGATTTGTGGTTGCCAAGGGGGAGGAGGTTGGGGGAGGGATGGAATGGGAGGTTGGGGTTAACAGATGTAAACTATTATACATGGACTAAACAAGGCCCTACCGTGTAGCACAGGGAACTATATTCAGTATCCTATGATAAACCATAAGGGAAAAGAATATTCAAAAAGAATGTATATATATGTATAACTGAATCACTTTGCTGTACAGCAGAAATTAACACAACGTTGTAAATCAACTACGCTTCAATAAAAAAGAAAAGAAAATGACCGAGAGAAGAAACAATGATGGGTGTATTTTACTCTGTGTAAAGTTTACGTTCAAAGAAAAGCACTGTAAACAAATACGGCTCACTAGTTAATGCCACGCTTGCTGAGATACTTAAGGAGACATGTACTCACGTCTGCAGTTTACCACAAAATGCATCAAGGGATAAGGTGGATCGGGGCTTTCCTGGCGGCACAGTCGTTAAGAATCCACCTGCCAATGCAGAGGACACGGGTTCGAGCCCTGGTCTGGGAAGATCCCACATGCCGCGGAGCAACTAAGGCCGTGCAGCACAACTACTGAGCCAGCGCACCACAACTACTGAAGCCCGCACGCCTATAGCCCGTGCTCCGCAACAAGAGAAGCCACGGCAATGAGAAGCCTGCACACCTCAACGAAGAGTAGCCCCCCACCCCCGCTCGCCGCAACTAGAGAAAGCCCGCGCGCAGCAACGAAGACCCAACACGGCCACATAAACAAATAAATAAATTAATTTTTAAAAAAAAAGGTCTAGGTTAGCACTCCAATAGCAGAAAAGTTGACTTTATACTGAACGAACTACTACACCCTCATCTTGTTTATCTCCCCTGCCCAGGAACTCAGAATCCTGAGCTAATAATAAAGGGAGATTATGGGTGAGGTTTTCCTTTCTTTGTATTTCTCCGGGTACTATAAGTTTTTTACATTGCACATGTATTAATTTTTAATAAAGTTATATAGCATCTTTATCAACATGTGAAGAACACATCTGCATTTTATAAACTGCTCTGCGTTCATAAGCATTCTTCTATTTCTCCACCGGAGGGCAGCATAAGCACAGTAAATAGCAAAAGTAATTTCAAGGCGTTTGGTCTGAAATTGAACGCTGCTCGCTCTTCAGCTGTTTATTTCGACAGGCTGCTGCTACAAATTAATCATTAGGTTGTTTATTTTTCTGATAACTGACTATACATTCACTGTAAAAACTGACATATTGGAGAAAAGACAACTCACCTATAATCAGGGACCATGTGGCATTACGAAAAGAGGAAGGTACATCTTTTTTTAAAAGTCTGCTGACAAAAAGTCCCCCATACAACAATTTTCTAATCTACGCTTCACATCAAATGTCTCTTAAGCATTTCCCTGCTTCCCTAAGTTCTCTGACATGGTGGTTTCTAAAGGCCGCCTGGTGTTCCGGTCTGTGGACTCGTTGGACCTTGCTTCCCTGATTTAAATTGGTCATTTAGGTGTTTTAACCGTCTTTAAAGTATTAAAGATTTCCCATGTATAAAATATACAGAGAAAACTATACCACCCAATTAATCACTACTCGAATTCGATAGATGTTAATTGTTGCCACTTTTACTTCAGATATTTTGAAGAAAGAAAAAGTTTACAGGTAGGGTTGGAGGTCCCCATGTCCAACTAACTTCTCTCCTTCCATCCCCAGAGTCACCTCTGATCTGAAGCTGCTGCTTATTTTTCCTATCCTTGATCTCAGGCTTTCATTACAAAACTATGTTCTGTAAACAATATAGTATTATCCTGAGCTTTTAAATTCTACGCGTAAATGTAATCACCACGGCATGTCCCATATTTGCTTAACGTTATGATTTACCCCCTGTTGATTTAGACCTAGTTAACTTTAACTGCTTTAAGGTATTATACTTTATAAATAGAATTTATTAACACATTCCCTATCGATGAGCATTTAGGCGGTTTCTAATCATTGAGTATCACTGCTCCTTTGACGGGGCAGGTGTGCACAGCTTCTCTAGCTGTGATCCCTAGAGAAGAATTAAGTTTGGGACTCCAGCAGAGGAATGGCGGATTCGAAAGGGTCATCCCCTTCAGCTCTACTGGCTACTGCTGAATCACACTCCTGAATTACCAATTTTCAATTCAGCGGGTCGTGAATTAGTCCCGTTTCCTCACTTCCCCTTTGCGGTAGGAGGCATGGCTTTAAGCATCTCGGACGTTAAGCACCTCTTCACGGCCACTGGCAACAAGGTTTTGTCTTTTGTGAATCCATTGCCTTTGCTTATTACCTGCTTGGGTTCTTTACCTTCTTCTTATCGATTTGTACAAATTGTGTATCTATGTCTGATTGAGTCACAGTGAGCCGTTTGTGTGTGTGTGTCGGTGTGTCTGTGTGCTGGTATAGGTTGAGCATTGAGTCATACTTAGATGTGTGTATGTGTGTGTGTGTGCTGGTATGGGCTTTGCATGGAGTCACTGAGGGGTGTGTGTGTGTGTGTGTGTGTGTGTGTGTATGCTGGTATAAGCTGTGCATTCAGTCTACACTGAGCCGTGCCTATGTGCGTGTGTGTGTGTGCTGGCATAGGCAGTGCATTGAGTCACAGTGAGCCATGTGTGAGTGCGTGTTTGTGTGGTCTGTGCTGGTACACACGGTGAATTTAGTTACACTGAGGTGCCTGTGTGTGAGTGTATGTGTTGGTATGGACGGTACACACCGATAGTCTATTAATTTTTGACGAAAAAGGCAAGAATATACCATGGGAAAAAGTCTCTTCGGCAAGTGGTGCTGGGAAAGTTGGACAGCTGCATGTAAATCAATAAATTTAAAACACACCCTCTCACCGTACACAAAAATAAACTCAAAATGGCTTAAAGACTTAAACGTAAGACATGACACCATAAAACTCCTAGAAAGGAACACAGGCAAAACATTCTCTGACATAAGTTGCACCAATGTTTTCTTAGGTCAGTCTCCCAAGGCAATAGGAATAAAAGCAAAAATAAACAAATGGGACCTAATCAAACATACAAGCTTTTGCGCAGCAAAGGAAACCATTAACAAAAGGAAAAGATGACCTACAAAACGGGAGAAAATATTTGCAAACAATGCAACTGAGAAGGGCTTAATTTCCAAAATATATAAACAGCTCATACACCTCAACAACAAAAAAATAAATGAACCAATCAAAACAGGGGCAGAAGATCTAAAACGACATTTCTTCAAAGAAGAAACACAAATAGCTAATAGGCACATGAAAAGATGCTCAAAATCACTAATTATCAGAGAAATGAACATCAAAACTACAATAAGGTACCATCTCACAACTGGTCAGAATGGCCATCATGAAAAACTCTACAAAATAACAAATGCTGGAGAGGGTGTGGAGAAAAGGGAACCCTCTTACACTGTTGGTGGGAATGTAAATTGGTACAGCCAATTTGGAGAACAGATGTGGAGGTTCCTTAAAAAACTAAAAATTGAATTACCATATATGATCCAGCAATCCCACTCCTGGGCATACACCCAGACAAAACTCTAATCCAAAGAGATACATGCACCCCTATGTTCACAGCAGCACTATTCACAATAGCCAAGACATGGACACAACCTACGTGTCCACTGACAGATGAATGCATAAAGAAGATGTGGTACATGTATACAATGGACTAGTACCCAGCCATAAAAAAGAACAAAATAATGCCATTTGCAGCAACATGGATGCAACTAGAGATTACCATACTAAGTGAAATAAGTCAGAAAGAGAAAGACAAATACCATACGATATCACTTATATGTGGAATCTAAAATATGACACAAATGAACATATCTATGAAACAGCAACAGACTCACGGACATAAAGAACAGATTTGTGGTTGCCAAGGGGGAGGAGGTTGGGGGAGGGATGGAATGGGAGGTTGGGGTTAACAGATGTAAACTATTATACATGGACTAAACAAGGCCCTACCGTGTAGCACAGGGAACTATATTCAGTATCCTATGATAAACCATAAGGGAAAAGAATATTCAAAAAGAATGTATATATATGTATAACTGAATCACTTTGCTGTACAGCAGAAATTAACACAACGTTGTAAATCAACTACGCTTCAATAAAAAAGAAAAGAAAATGACCGAGAGAGGAAACAATGATGGGTGTATTTTACTCTGTGTAAAGTTTACGTTCAAAGAAAAGCACTGTAAACAAATACGGCTCACTAGTTAATGCCACGCTTGCTGAGATACTTAAGGAGACATGTACTCACGTCTGCAGTTTACCACAAAATGCATCAAGGGATAAGGTGGATCGGGGCTTTCCTGGCGGCACAGTCGTTAAGAATCCACCTGCCAATGCAGAGGACACGGGTTCGAGCCCTGGTCTGGGAAGATCCCACATGCCGCGGAGCAACTAAGGCCGTGCAGCACAACTACTGAGCCAGCGCACCACAACTACTGAAGCCCGCACGCCTATAGCCCGTGCTCCGCAACAAGAGAAGCCACGGCAATGAGAAGCCTGCACACCTCAACGAAGAGTAGCCCCCCACCCCCGCTCGCCGCAACTAGAGAAAGCCCGCGCGCAGCAACGAAGACCCAACACGGCCACATAAACAAATAAATAAATTAATTTTAAAAAAAAAAGGTCTAGGTTAGCACTCCAATAGCAGAAAAGTTGACTTTATACTGAACGAACTACTACACCCTCATCTTGTTTATCTCCCCTGCCCAGGAACTCAGAATCCTGAGCTAATAATAAAGGGAGATTATGGGTGAGGTTTTCCTTTCTTTGTATTTCTCCGGGTACTATAAGTTTTTTACATTGCACATGTATTAATTTTTAATAAAGTTATATAGCATCTTTATCAACATGTGAAGAACACATCTGCATTTTATAAACTGCTCTGCGTTCATAAGCATTCTTCTATTTCTCCACCGGAGGGCAGCATAAGCACAGTAAATAGCAAAAGTAATTTCAAGGCGTTTGGTCTGAAATTGAACGCTGCTCGCTCTTCAGCTGTTTATTTCGACAGGCTGCTGCTACAAATTAATCATTAGGTTGTTTATTTTTCTGATAACTGACTATACATTCACTGTAAAAACTGACATATTGGAGAAAAGACAACTCACCTATAATCAGGGACCATGTGGCATTACGAAAAGAGGAAGGTACATCTTTTTTTAAAAGTCTGCTGACAAAAAGTCCCCCATACAACAATTTTCTAATCTACGCTTCACATCAAATGTCTCTTAAGCATTTCCCTGCTTCCCTAAGTTCTCTGACATGGTGGTTTCTAAAGGCCGCCTGGTGTTCCGGTCTGTGGACTCGTTGGACCTTGCTTCCCTGATTTAAATTGGTCATTTAGGTGTTTTAACCGTCTTTAAAGTATTAAAGATTTCCCATGTATAAAATATACAGAGAAAACTATACCACCCAATTAATCACTACTCGAATTCGATAGATGTTAATTGTTGCCACTTTTACTTCAGATATTTTGAAGAAAGAAAAAGTTTACAGGTAGGGTTGGAGGTCCCCATGTCCAACTAACTTCTCTCCTTCCATCCCCAGAGTCACCTCTGATCTGAAGCTGCTGCTTATTTTTCCTATCCTTGATCTCAGGCTTTCATTACAAAACTATGTTCTGTAAACAATATAGTATTATCCTGAGCTTTTAAATTCTACGCGTAAATGTAATCACCACGGCATGTCCCATATTTGCTTAACGTTATGATTTACCCCCTGTTGATTTAGACCTAGTTAACTTTAACTGCTTTAAGGTATTATACTTTATAAATAGAATTTATTAACACATTCCCTATCGATGAGCATTTAGGCGGTTTCTAATCATTGAGTATCACTGCTCCTTTGACGGGGCAGGTGTGCACAGCTTCTCTAGCTGTGATCCCTAGAGAAGAATTAAGTTTGGGACTCCAGCAGAGGAATGGCGGATTCGAAAGGGTCATCCCCTTCAGCTCTACTGGCTACTGCTGAATCACACTCCTGAATTACCAATTTTCAATTCAGCGGGTCGTGAATTAGTCCCGTTTCCTCACTTCCCCTTTGCGGTAGGAGGCATGGCTTTAAGCATCTCGGACGTTAAGCACCTCTTCACGGCCACTGGCAACAAGGTTTTGTCTTTTGTGAATCCATTGCCTTTGCTTATTACCTGCTTGGGTTCTTTACCTTCTTCTTATCGATTTGTACAAATTGTGTATCTATGTCTGATTGAGTCACAGTGAGCCGTTTGTGTGTGTGTGTCGGTGTGTCTGTGTGCTGGTATAGGTTGAGCATTGAGTCATACTTAGATGTGTGTATGTGTGTGTGTGTGCTGGTATGGGCTTTGCATGGAGTCACTGAGGGGTGTGTGTGTGTGTGTGTGTGTGTGTGTGTATGCTGGTATAAGCTGTGCATTCAGTCTACACTGAGCCGTGCCTATGTGCGTGTGTGTGTGTGCTGGCATAGGCAGTGCATTGAGTCACAGTGAGCCATGTGTGAGTGCGTGTTTGTGTGGTCTGTGCTGGTACACACGGTGAATTTAGTTACACTGAGGTGCCTGTGTGTGAGTGTATGTGTTGGTATGGACGGTACACACCGATAGTCTATTAATTTTTGACGAAAAAGGCAAGAATATACCATGGGAAAAAGTCTCTTCGGCAAGTGGTGCTGGGAAAGTTGGACAGCTGCATGTAAATCAATAAATTTAAAACACACCCTCTCACCGTACACAAAAATAAACTCAAAATGGCTTAAAGACTTAAACGTAAGACATGACACCATAAAACTCCTAGAAAGGAACACAGGCAAAACATTCTCTGACATAAGTTGCACCAATGTTTTCTTAGGTCAGTCTCCCAAGGCAATAGGAATAAAAGCAAAAATAAACAAATGGGACCTAATCAAACATACAAGCTTTTGCGCAGCAAAGGAAACCATTAACAAAAGGAAAAGATGACCTACAAAACGGGAGAAAATATTTGCAAACAATGCAACTGAGAAGGGCTTAATTTCCAAAATATATAAACAGCTCATACACCTCAACAACAAAAAAATAAATGAACCAATCAAAACAGGGGCAGAAGATCTAAAACGACATTTCTTCAAAGAAGAAACACAAATAGCTAATAGGCACATGAAAAGATGCTCAAAATCACTAATTATCAGAGAAATGAACATCAAAACTACAATAAGGTACCATCTCACAACTGGTCAGAATGGCCATCATGAAAAACTCTACAAAATAACAAATGCTGGAGAGGGTGTGGAGAAAAGGGAACCCTCTTACACTGTTGGTGGGAATGTAAATTGGTACAGCCAATTTGGAGAACAGATGTGGAGGTTCCTTAAAAAACTAAAAATTGAATTACCATATATGATCCAGCAATCCCACTCCTGGGCATACACCCAGACAAAACTCTAATCCAAAGAGATACATGCACCCCTATGTTCACAGCAGCACTATTCACAATAGCCAAGACATGGACACAACCTACGTGTCCACTGACAGATGAATGCATAAAGAAGATGTGGTACATGTATACAATGGACTAGTACCCAGCCATAAAAAAGAACAAAATAATGCCATTTGCAGCAACATGGATGCAACTAGAGATTACCATACTAAGTGAAATAAGTCAGAAAGAGAAAGACAAATACCATACGATATCACTTATATGTGGAATCTAAACTATGACACAAATGAACATATCTATGAAACAGCAACAGACTCACGGACATAAAGAACAGATTTGTGGTTGCCAAGGGGGAGGAGGTTGGGGGAGGGATGGAATGGGAGGTTGGGGTTAACAGATGTAAACTATTATACATGGACTAAACAAGGCCCTACCGTGTAGCACAGGGAACTATATTCAGTATCCTATGATAAACCATAAGGGAAAAGAATATTCAAAAAGAATGTATATATATGTATAACTGAATCACTTTGCTGTACAGCAGAAATTAACACAACGTTGTAAATCAACTACGCTTCAATAAAAAAGAAAAGAAAATGACCGAGAGAGGAAACAATGATGGGTGTATTTTACTCTGTGTAAAGTTTACGTTCAAAGAAAAGCACTGTAAACAAATACGGCTCACTAGTTAATGCCACGCTTGCTGAGATACTTAAGGAGACATGTACTCACGTCTGCAGTTTACCACAAAATGCATCAAGGGATAAGGTGGATCGGGGCTTTCCTGGCGGCACAGTCGTTAAGAATCCACCTGCCAATGCAGAGGACACGGGTTCGAGCCCTGGTCTGGGAAGATCCCACATGCCGCGGAGCAACTAAGGCCGTGCAGCACAACTACTGAGCCAGCGCACCACAACTACTGAAGCCCGCACGCCTATAGCCCGTGCTCCGCAACAAGAGAAGCCACGGCAATGAGAAGCCTGCACACCTCAACGAAGAGTAGCCCCCCACCCCCGCTCGCCGCAACTAGAGAAAGCCCGCGCGCAGCAACGAAGACCCAACACGGCCACATAAACAAATAAATAAATTAATTTTAAAAAAAAAAGGTCTAGGTTAGCACTCCAATAGCAGAAAAGTTGACTTTATACTGAACGAACTACTACACCCTCATCTTGTTTATCTCCCCTGCCCAGGAACTCAGAATCCTGAGCTAATAATAAAGGGAGATTATGGGTGAGGTTTTCCTTTCTTTGTATTTCTCCGGGTACTATAAGTTTTTTACATTGCACATGTATTAATTTTTAATAAAGTTATATAGCATCTTTATCAACATGTGAAGAACACATCTGCATTTTATAAACTGCTCTGCGTTCATAAGCATTCTTCTATTTCTCCACCGGAGGGCAGCATAAGCACAGTAAATAGCAAAAGTAATTTCAAGGCGTTTGGTCTGAAATTGAACGCTGCTCGCTCTTCAGCTGTTTATTTCGACAGGCTGCTGCTACAAATTAATCATTAGGTTGTTTATTTTTCTGATAACTGACTATACATTCACTGTAAAAACTGACATATTGGAGAAAAGACAACTCACCTATAATCAGGGACCATGTGGCATTACGAAAAGAGGAAGGTACATCTTTTTTTAAAAGTCTGCTGACAAAAAGTCCCCCATACAACAATTTTCTAATCTACGCTTCACATCAAATGTCTCTTAAGCATTTCCCTGCTTCCCTAAGTTCTCTGACATGGTGGTTTCTAAAGGCCGCCTGGTGTTCCGGTCTGTGGACTCGTTGGACCTTGCTTCCCTGATTTAAATTGGTCATTTAGGTGTTTTAACCGTCTTTAAAGTATTAAAGATTTCCCATGTATAAAATATACAGAGAAAACTA
>NW_027207610.1:0-12500 GCF_963455315.2 Globicephala melas
CCGTTTCCTTCCTTCCGTCCCTCCCTCGCTCTCGGGACTCTCCCCCCCCGCGCACCGCGCACCGCGGGCGGGCGGCGTCCTCGGGGCCACCACCCTCGGTCGGCTGCCCGCCGTCCCGTCCCGCGCGACGGGAGCGGCGGCGGGTCTCGGCGCGCACGTCCCCGGACCGGCCCCGGCCCGCGCCGGCCGGCCGGCCGGCCGGCCGGGGGAAGGCGCGCCGTCCCGCCGGAGGAAAAAGGGGGGGGAGACGAGAGTGGAGGGGTGGGGGGCGCCCCTCGCGGCGCCCCCCACCGCCCCCGGGCTCGGCGCGCCGTGCCCCCTCCCCACCCCGCCGTGGGCCTCGCCCACGGGCTGGGACGGGGGAAGGTGGGGGGGGCCGGTTGCGGACCGAGAGGCCGGGGGTGTGGAGTCGCAGGGCCGCCCCCGCCGGCCCCGCGGGCCCCTTGCCCGGGGGGGCCCGTGCGGGGCCGGAGGGGCCGGCGGCACGCGCGTGCCGCCGGGACGCGTACGGGGGTCCCCCGCCACCCTCGGCGCGGGGGTGCGGGCCGGGCGCTTCCCGGGCGCTCGCGTCCCTTGCGCTCCCCTCTTCCTCCCCGCCTTGCGGGTCGACCAGCTGTCCCCCCCCCCCCCGGGACTTGGGCTCCGCGGGGCCCACCGGCCGCCGGGTCGACCAGTTGTCCTCCGCGGACTTGGGCTCCGCGCGTTCCCACACGCTCGCCGTTTACCTGCGTCCTGAACGATGAGTGTGCCCGGTACGTCCGTCTCTTCGGATCAGACACGTACACGGGAACCGCTGAATGTTGAACATGACCGTTTTCTCTCCTCCCCCCCCCACCCCCATCCCCATCCCCATCCCCATCCCCATCCCCTTGCGTCTGCGTGTTTCGTGTGTGCCGTACGCGGGCCTCTCACTGTGGTGGCCCCTCACGTCGCGGAGCGCAGGCTCAGCGGCCACGGCTCACGGGCCTAGCCGCTCCGCGGCATGGGGGATCTTCATTACGCTATTTTTATTCTTCCCCACCGGTGAATGTTCCTTCGTGGCGGCGGCAGCGAGGGGAAAACGACAACGGGAACGGCCGAAGGAAATTCTTAGCTCTAAAGTTCTAAATTCTCGGCGTACTCGTGACGGCTGAGGCCGCCCTGCCGCTGTCAACCTTCCGTGGAATCGCAGGGACGTTGGAGAAAAATGCTTCCGGGTCCGCGGTCCGCGGTCCGCGGTCCGCGGTCCCCGGTCCCCGGTCCCCGGTGTCCACGGTGTCCCCGGTGTCCCCAGGTCCCCAGTGCCCCGTCCGCGGCCGTCGCTGAGCGGTGAAATGCGCACCAGGAGGATCGGGTTCGTCATCGTGTCCCCGCCGCCCTGCTGCTCCCGATCCCGATCCCGATCCCGATGCGGCCCGCTCACTCGACTGCCCGTTGTCGGGCGCCACCTGCCGGTCGGTCGCTTTTTATACGGGCCAAAGAGGTCGACCAGATGGCTGGGCCGGCCTAGGTGGGCGGGGCCAACCTCTGAGTGACGGAGGTATTCGAGTGGGAGCAAGGAGGGCAGGGGATTCTAGATCGTGGGCCGGAGGCCAGGGAGGGGGGCGAGGGATGGTAACCACTCTAGGCTATTTTTGTTCTTTTTTAATGAACGCTTTTAAAATTGATTGATTGATTGATTGATTGATTGATTCACTCACTCACTCACTCCATTCATTCATTCATTCAATTCCGTGCAGTGGAAGGATGGAGACCTAACCTAACCACTAGACCGCCAGGGAAGCCCTTAGCCACGCTAGCCCTCATCCATGTTTTTCAGGATCATTGAGAATCATTCATCTGACGGGATGGACTGGAGAGATCTTGTCCACGCATACAGGAGAGATCCATTGGAGGTTCCAGAACTTGGGTCTCTTGGCAAGGGCGTATCATGTTTAACATGGAAAGGACTATGCCAACGGTGGTCTCAGAATGAATGGAGTGGGCAAAGAGGTAGAAAGAGAGGTTCCCGACTTGGGGGGGGGGTGCGGGGAGGGGGGAAAGCCCCAACCACGTCGCCTCGTCCTCCATCCATCCCGATCAGGGTCACGGGCAGAACACAAGGGGCGGCTTCCCTCACTGGGGGCCCCGAACTTAGAAAACTCTCATCTCTGCAAAAAGACAAGCAGTGCTGGCTGGGGCTGGCACATTCTCTTCTTCTCATGGGACTGATGTTGATCTCCATAGCTCAGAAAACACGTGCGAACACTCAGAAGATACCCAAGCACTGTGTCCTTCCTTTACCTGGCTCCCTGTCGCTCACTCTCCGCCTCTGTCTCTGTCTCTGCCACTCGCTGTCTCTTTCTTTCTCCCGGTCCCTCCCTCTCTCTCTCTCTCTCTCTCTCTCTCTCTCTCTCTCTCTCTCTCTCTCTCTCGCTCTCTCTCTCGCTCTCGCTCTCGCTCTCGCTCTCGCTCTCGCTCTGGCTCTCGCTCTCGCTCTCTTGCTCTCGCGCTCTCTCTCTCTCTCTCTCTCTCTCTCTCTCTCTCTCTCTCTCTCTCTCGCTCTCGCGCTCTCGCGCTCGCTCTCGCGCTCTCCCCCACCCCTGCTCTTCCTCCCCCACTTTATCCCTTTCTTCCCGCCTCCTCTCTTTCTTTCTCTCTGTCTCCCTCTCTGTCTCTCTGCCTCTCTTCTCTCTCTGTCTCTGTCTCTCTGTCTCTGTCTCTCTCCACCCCCCCGTCTCTCCCTCCCTGTCCCTCCCTGTCTCTCCCTCCCTGTCTCTCCCTCCCTGTCTCTCCCTCCCTCCCTCCCTCCCTCCCTCCCTCCCTCCCTCCCTCCCTCTCTTTTTTTCCTCTCTCTCCCTCTCCTGGCCTCTCCTCCACTTTCTCCCTTCCTCGTTTTCTGTCTCCCTCTCCCTCACCCATCCCCACTCCCCCCCATCCCCGGTCATGGGGCATCCTCATTTTCCATGAGAACTCATGGATTTGGAAGGGATGTTGGACTGATGTTCGCGTGCTACCGGATCCCACTGCCACAGGGATAGCTGCTGCACTGCCTTTGGCAGGCCATGGTGGGTGGGGGTGGTGTCTCTTCTTCTGTATCGGTAGAAATGATTTGAAGAGGAGGCAGGATGGGCATAGGTCCACTGCCTCACACCAAGGCCCTTTGGGAGCATTTCAGTGAATCGGGACAGAACATGTTTCTCCGTGCGGGGAGGGAACCGGAATAGGGCACCCCGAAAGGGACCGCTTTGGCACACAGATGAGTTCGAATTGAAGGCGCTTCAGAAACGACGGGTGGGCGACGAGGACGCTCTGCCGCTCTGCCTCTCCCTCTTCTTCCTGACCTGAAAGGAGGACCAAGATCTTCCTCGAGAAGAAGCTCAAGCTCAGAGCCCGCCCTTTCGAGTGACTCCTGGCTTGGGCTTCTCCTGCGTGGGGGTCACGGTGCACGCGTTCCTCAGCCGTGGGTCGCTCTCTTCTCGAGCTGTCTTTTGGGGACAGGGGCCTCTCAGGCAAGAACTCAGAAGGATCGTCGAGGGAACGTCGTTTTTCCTCTCCCACGACTGATGAATGCAGACAGACACACAGGAATCTCGCCCCCCGCTTCCACCCCCGCCCCCCACCCCCCACCCCAAGTGAGAGGAGTCGCCGGACATCCTTGGGGTCACACACAGCCAGCCTCCGTGGCTCTTCTATGTTGCCAGGCTCCCTGGCCTTCACTGCCCCCGCACGCCCCCAGTGAAGTTGCATCATCGTTCATAGTGTAAATGCTGTGAGAAGATAAGCTTTTCAAAATAAAATTCTCCCTGCCTTTCCTTCCCAAGAACACCATGAACACCTACTGTCATGTGCAGTGCTTATGGACCCACCTGGAGCAGAGGACCCTCTCCGACAGACACCCTCCCCACCCCACCCCACCCCACCCCACCCCCAGGAACTCATTTGCTCCGAGTCATCGAGGAGAGGGTGTCTGGTTCCGTGTCTTAAATGGGTGGGCCAATGACACGTCATCTCCTAGTAAGCCATCGGGTTCACCGGTTCGGGTTCGGGTTCGGTGGCATGAAGTACATTTACGTCCTCCTTGAGTTTGACTTTGAAAGTCTTGGGGCCCTGAGTAGGCCGCCCCCAAACGTGCCTCCGTGGCATAGAGAAGTTTTGGAATTAGACTGACAACACCACGAGAGGGACACTCTGACTCTCTTTTACTTCTCCCCTCTGAAATCAGGAAGAAAATCTCTCACGTGAAAGGGGAGGGGGGCGGGAGGTGTAGACATCATGACGAACTGAACCGCCCTCATGTCTCATGAAATGTTCACGAATCATCTAAGTAGGACTGCTCATAACGAATAGAGGGCATAGATGTTAACGAGATAAGAATGTTTAAGGGGAACTCTCCCCCCAATGATTGTTTTCCATAGGCCGACTTCAAGACTTTCCAACATCTCTGGTCATCTCTAGGCTGAGAGGTTGGCTAAGTGCCATTGGCAGGGTGAAATCTCAGCGAGTGTCTACATCACCTCCACATAAGATAAAATACTGAAATGTTCATGGCTCCATAAGTCTAAGGGTCTCCCTGCTTTGGACCTTTTACGGAGGAGAGACTGAGCATGTTTGGTTCCATGCCTAGATAGATCTTGTGCTTTAGGGAAAGAGTGTACTCGGTAGGAGCCTAGACTTCTACAAAGTATTCCATGTTCACACTGTTCACTGTGGTTGGCTTCCTTACTTTCACTGACTGACTGAAGGAAAAAAAAAAAAAAAAAAAAAAAAACAGTGTCCAAGGACGAGGCATTCCAAAGAAGGAACGGAACGTGTGTGGTCCAAGCTACCTGATGTCGCCATCCTCATGGTAGGAAGAGGACCTTTTTGGGGGAGTGGGGAGGCAAAGTAGAAGATATGCAGATAATGTTTGGGGGAAGGAGAAAGAGATTTTAGTCCTAAAGGTGGTCACTTCTCAATGGAAAAGAAAGAAAACGAGGGACAGGCTAAAAATGGGCACAGACGATTGGAAAAGGTGTGTGAAGAAAATGGTCTTTGGGAAGGAATCGGATCCGTGGTCAGGACTGACTGGATAAGATGGGGATGGATTCAAAGACAGAAATGAGTTTTCGTATCAACGTGAAACAAGTGCAAAAATAGAATTTAGTTGTCTCTCTATGTTAAAAGGACAAGGTTTGGGTTTGGGTTTAGGGTTTGGGTTTTTCTTTCATCAGCCTGCTCTGTCCATCATGAGAGATTAGATTAGATTAGGAAAGGTTTCTTCCTTTATCTTTAAGGAGAGAAGGAAGGAAAGAAAGAAAGAGAGAGAGAGAGAGAGAGAGAGAGAGAGAAAAGGAAGGAAGGAAGGAAGGAAGGAAGGAGGGAAGGAAGGAAGGAAGGAAGGAAGGAAGGAAGGAAGGAAGGAAAAGGAAGCAAGAAAGAAAAGCTTATGCCTTGTCAAAAGTCATCACTTATTTTCTAGGTTGCCGTTATCAGGTCTCGGAGGACTCACATCAGCTTAGTCCTCTCGAGATTCAAAGAACCAGGTGTGGCTCGGAACTGAAGAAGAAGCTTCTCTCTCTGCCTAGCAAGTCTCTCCTTGGGATGTCGGTGACCTGGCTAGCGAAGCACTGTTTCACAGTGACCTATATCCGATTAAGTGCTTTACAACCTTTTGGATATTTTGGACACACTTGCCCCCCGGTTGAAGGACAGGTGAAGTCCTTTGGACTTAGAACGCACTTTGAGTTAGGATGCAGGAGGAGAGGGCCCTCGAAATAGCCCAAAAATGTGTTCTCTCTCCTGAGAAACGAGAGAGATGAAACTGAGTACGTTTCTTGGAGAGCTTCGATGACACGGGAAGCGTCGTCAAAGAGGAAGGAACAACGTGAAGTCTACTTTGGCTTGTGTCTGTACACCGATGTGTTCTAACTGTTCCAGACATGATGGGATGTTTCTTCCTGGAAGTCTTCTCTGCCCTGGCATAAAGGGTTGTCTGTCGTCGTCAAAATGGAGGCTCACACGAAAGGGACGGAACCCAGTATCAGGGAGGTGTTCTAACCGACGTTCACGCCAAGGCAGCAAAAACAGCCTGTTGAAAGGTGGTGGGGGTGGCGGGGCACACGTGGATCGAGTCCATTCTGTCCTGTCAACAGCCGGTCGGGGCTATGGCAGACGGGAGACGGCGGCCCGGCCGGTTGGTTACTCCCTGGCCAACCTCCCCCCTCCCCCACCCCCACACCCCACCTTGCATTCCTTCACCCACCCATGGTGCCTTGAAGATGACCCCAATTGTACATAGACATTGGCGGGAAGATTTCTACAGTCTACCGGCAACGTCTGACCTGTCATGCTTGTAACCCTGGGGGGGGGGGGGGGAACTATTTTTCTCTCTGGAAAGAAAACCTCCTCTCTCTGGACCCTCTGAACCCCAGCCACTGGACTTCATTCCACTGCCACTTAGTAGGGGTCATCCAAACATTCTTGTGGCCGTAGGTATGTCTTCCGTGTGGGTTGAAGTCTTCCCTCACTCACTGCAAGCCTGATGTCCTCACCGTGGCACAGAGACTGTTAAAAAAACAAAATGTGTTTGCCACTTGGGGTCTACCTTCCACAGCCTCCCCTGTGATCAGATCACGGCACCCGCTTCGCTGGGCAAATCCTACAATCCTTCACAGAAGCTCTTGCAAACTTTTTGGAACCGTCACTCGTCCAGTCACGCTCGATCATCAGGCAAGGTCGGCAGAACCGATGGAAAGACTGGACTCCAAGGAGAACAAGGATGACTTACACGGGATTGAATGAACTGATGAACAGGATGATAATGTGTATGACTACTTGTGTAAAGTAGGACGGATTGGGGAAGCGGGGGATAACTTAGGGGGTTGGGATGACCATGTACACATGACTGTACATAAAATCGGTAATCAACAAGCAAGCGCCTCCTACTATATAGCACAGGAAACTCTACTCAATACTTTGTAATAAGCCTATGAGAGAAAAGAATGTGAAAAAAAAAAAAACCCTACGTAAAATACCTTATATATATATATATATATATATATATATATATATATACACACACACACACACACACACACACACACACACACACACGTATGTAGGTATATGTATATACATGTATGTATGTATATATATGTATATGTATATATGGAGAGGGGGGGGAGAGAGAGAGAGACAGAGACAGAGACAGAGACAGAGACAGAGACACTGAGACAGAGAGAGACAGAGAGAAAGAAGAGACAGAGAGACAGAGGGATTAGGACTGATTCTAAAATCTTTTGTTTTCCAGATACAAGGAAAAACAAAACCAAACCAACAAAACCCAATTTTCTTTTTTTTTTATTTTTAAAGATGGACATCCATTTGGTAACTTATACCTCTGTCAGCAGGATGGAATCACTGATCTTTTTCTCCCTACCTTCCTTAATTCAGAAACTCTCAGTGAGGCTTCTTATTTCCTTGGCAACCGAGTTATTTGCATACGTTACTTGGAGGCCAAAATTATGTTTCCATAAAACGGGGATACTCACTTGTGGATATGAAGTTCTGGAGCTACTCGTTTCCCTTAGGGTGTTGTTCTTAACCTGAAAACTGGACTGCATCCCGAAGTTTTTTGAGTTCCCTCCAATATCTGGCTACGACTCTCCCCATGAACGTTTGCCATTTTCTCCCACCCTTTTGACTTGGCCTCACTGAGAACTAAAATGGCCCTTTGCCTGAAGCTCTGCAAACGGAAGCTAGAGAACTTGACGAAACGGCCACAACGGCTCCTATGGAAACAATCCTCGTGCCTGTTTCTTTGAGAGCCACTCCGAAATTTGAACCAAACACCCGACGACATCATCAGAGGTGTTTCAGACTTCTAAAGTTGCTTCGACCCTGACATCTAGAAATCTCCTTCACTCACTCACTCACTCACTCACTACACACACACACACACACACACACACACACACACACACACACACTCCCTACACACACGAGTCACCAGCTCAGCTTTAATATGTTCCAAGGAACTTTCAGAGGAGGGAACACTTGGGCTCCAGAGTAGGCCGCCCCAAAATCTGCCTCCATGCTCTATTGATTATTTTGAATTCAAGTGACTTAAGAACCGGCCAGCACAAGAGGGACACACTGGCCCGCCTTTCTGTCCTCCTGCGGAGGAAGATCTCAAGTGAAGACATCTGCTTCCATGCATGTCCATGATTCTCAAATGGTGTAGTGGGGTTTCCTGGGTTAGGAAAAGGAGGGGACATCTTTTGCCTGGTAAAAAAGGCCTGTTTCTCACACAACCTCCTCCCATCCCTTACCTCTCTCCCTCCTTCCCTCCCTGCAGTTTGGAGGGGACAGCCTAAGGGTGGGGAAATTGGGGAAAGAAAAAAGACAAAGCCATTCATTAAAGAGAAGCTCGAGGCAAAGTCAAAGGCTCCGACTTGACCGGAGAGCTTTCTGCATTTGAATGGAGCGATTGAACGAGGCCCTGCCGAATGAATCGTCCGGACCTCCCCTCCCCTCCCCCGCTCCTGGCAAAGGTCAGTCCAGGGGACTTAGGAAGGAGTTCTGGAGAAGGAACGGGGGTGGGGGTGGGGGTGGGGGCGGGACCAACAGACAATAGCCGCTGCCTGCCTGCCTGCCTGCCGGGCTGAGGCCTGAGGCCTGAGGCCTGAGGCCTGAGGCCTGAGGGTCACCACGCTGGCTCCTGCAACACAATCCCTTCCAGGAAACTGCTGTGATGACTGTTTGGCAGTGAAGGATCAACTCTGAACTCTCTTGGCCTATTTCTGCAAAAGGCCCGAGCCTCAGCTAGGACAGATTCTCTGGGTTTCTTGGCACAGGGACTGACCCGCACCCTCCCGTCCTGTCAGATCCTCCTTTGTACACACGCCTCCACTCACTGGAAGGGTTCTTTGGCCTCGTCCAGAAAACGAACACACAAAAAGAAACCCACAAACAAGACTGAAATGATGTGTTGGTACTTATGGGAAAGAAACCTGCTCCTCTCACACACCTGAGGGCAGGAAGCGAAGGCAGGTTCTCGGCCGGAGGGGGACGGGGTGAACCGAGGTCGGTTAGCGCCCCCCTCCCCCCGCTTCTCTCCCGGCTGACGTGGGCCCCCCTTCCCCGCCTCTCTCTGCGCCCCCCATCCCCACCCCGCCCTGGTTCTGATATTTCACTCGGGAAACTTCTCTAGGCCGGCCGAGATGCCAGCTTGCTGTCCTGCCGTTTCATGTCCATCTCTATCAGCCATGTCCAACAGGCACGGGAAATCATGGACAGCAGATAGCGCACCCAGAGTTGTGTGTGTGTGTGTGTGTGTGTGTGTGTGTGTGTGTGTGTGTGTGTGTGTGTGTGTGTGTGTGTGTGTTTGCTGGGGTTTCTGTCTGCGTGTGTGTTTGCTTTTGGTTTGGCTTTTTTTTTTTTTTTTCTTCGATAAACTCGCCCCATTTGGGAGTCGGGTGGAACACGGCGGGTGTCTCCTGGCCTGCCGCCCTAACAAACCCCAAAGAGACTCATTTTGGGGTCTCGGCCAGCCAGGTCCCCTTTCTTGGAATTCTGGTTTCATAAATCCGTCTCGTGTCCATGGAATTCTCAGGTCCAGCCATCGACCCTAAGGACGGGGAGGGAAGGTTTTGTCCCGGGGACATCTTCCTTCCTTGCCCGCCTCCTCGGGGTTCCGGACGCTTCGGTATGCTGACGTGCCGTGCCCTCCTCAGCTCCACCCCGACCCCCACCCCAACCCCCCAACCCCCCACCCCCCACCCCCGTTTTTGGGAACTCTGTGAACAGGGGTGGTGTTTTTCACAGCCAAACACACTCTCACCGTAAGACCCGGCCCTCGGAGGACTCCTTGCTATGAATGGACCCGAGGTGACGCGGGGAGTCGAACGGCTGAGGTCCACGCAGAAACCTGCACGCGGACCTTGACAGTGGCGGTTTTATTCCTCACTGCCAAGAACTCTCTCGGAGATGACCGAGACATGTCTTTCAGGAGGTGAATGGACACGTACGTAGCCTGGGGACGAGCCGTAGGTAACATGCTTTCTCGGAAGAGAAAAACCATGGACGGGATGAACAGGTCAGCGGGGTGGTGGTGGATGGTGGATGAATAGGCGGAGGGCAGAGGACGTTTAAGGCAGGGAAACTCTCCAAAGGTAGGATCCTGATGGTATGAAAGCAAACGTTTTGCATAGGGCACTACCTGAGATGGAGTGAATCGAAGGGACCTACCTCTATGGGCCACCACCCCCTCCTCCCCACCATGAAAGCGCCCCAAGCAAGCCTGCTCTTTTTACCCCAGTTGAAGACCCTTGCTAAAGCCAGAAGGCAAAAAATGACCATGAGAAATCTGACCAGCCGTCGCTTGGGACAAGAGTGAGGCCAATGAATCCAGTGAAAAGTTGACAGAGGGGCCTGGGTCCCTCGGCTCGACCCCTTCACGGAGAAGCCAAAGCCTTTTACGCAGGGATGAGCTTTGACACACCTAGGTTTCTTCGGCCAGTGCGACGTTCATGAAACACGCTAAAGGAAAATGATCGATCGATGTGTTTGCCGTCTGCCTGAGCGCACGCGATCCGAAATAGAAACCGGGGGAGGGGGTGTGTGCTGACGTTCGGGGTCTAATGGGAGAAACCTTGGAGGGTTTTTGCCCTTAGGGTGCCTTGGTCTGGGGTTGACTTGTGTGCGCTGAGAACGAGGGCCGTTATTGAAGACCCTGTGCAGATTTTGGACACCATGATCCATGGAACCCTGAAGTTTTGGAACCTAGAAATCTTTTGGTCTGCATTTGAGTTGGAAATCTTCTCCTTGACAGAAAGAAGCACACAGGAGGAGGAGGAGGACGAGGACGAGGACGAGGACGAGGACGAGGAGGACGAGGAGGACGAGGAGGACGAGGAGGAGGACGAGGACGAGGACGAGGACGAGGACGAGGAGGAGGACGACGAGGAGGAGGACGAGGACGGGGACGAGGTGGAGGAGGAGGACGAGGACGGGGACGAGGTGGAGGAGGAGGACGAGGAGGACGAGGAGGACGAGGAGGACGAGGAGGACGAGGAGAGGAAATGGAACTGCATGATGAGCAGATCAGCTTTTCGATGTCAGCAAGGCACCCGCCGCCCAGTTCTCTGGGTGAACTGTCTTGATCTTGCACATCTCTACCGCCTCCGAAATGTGAACACAGCCTGCGATGGCCTGACTGAGACTAAGGCCAGTGGACTGGATGAGGTAGACCCTGAAACCAAAGGGAAGGAAAAAAAAAAAAAAAAGAAAGAAAGAAAGAAAAAACAGAAAAACCAAAACGGAAACAAACAAACAAAAAAACCCCAAAAAATAACAACGGGGGAGGGGAGGGGGAAGTGGTCTCTTTAAGAATACAAACCGGTGGAAGGGCTCCCTCACCCAAACACTAATTCGCCGTCTCCTTCGGGACCAACACGAATCTCAAAAGTCTTTCCTCACAGGTAATAAAAAGCCTTAGCCATCGGAGGAAATAAACGTCACCTATTCCAACGGTTCTTTATAAATAAGCAAGAGAGCGAATTTTCGATTGCACTACCTGCTTCGTGGCTGACTAAAAGTTTTTAAATGAAAGCTATGAAATCTCTGGTCATGTCGATCTCTAGGTAGGTAGGTAGGTAGGTAGGTAGGTAGGTAGGTAGGTAGGTAGGTACGTACGTACGTACGCACGCACGCATGAGACAGACCTACAGACGTTTTGGAAAAGGACTGGGGAGTGGCCTAGGGCCAAACAGGCCTTGCCAGCTAAAGAACAGAGGCCCTGGGGGCCTGAGTCTCAGACACACACCCGCACACCCACCCACGTACACACGCGCGCGTGCGCGCGCAGCGCGCGCGCACACACACACACACACACACACACACACACACACACACACACACACGAGGCTCTCGGGAGTAAAAGATTAACTTTACCTCTGTTGACACCACGACTATACCTAGTTGTCCCAAGACGAGGAGCTCCACTGTACATTTAACCCTTATCTGTTCCTGTGCTTTCTTGCAGAAAATTCTCATGTGCTTCTTTCCCCTCGTGGAAGCGCTTGCTATTCCCCATAGGTAGCCACCGTGCAACCAGCTGCTGCAGATCCGAGAATTTGGAGGATTCCTGGAAAGGATCGGTGATCCCGAGACAAACTCTCCCTTCCGTGATCAGAGCAACTCGGGGCGGTGTCTCTCCCCCCCAACCCCCCCCCCGCCCCCCCCACCGCCTTCTCCCTTGTGTACCAGCTATCTCTTTTAATAAAATAATAGTAATGATAATGATAATAATAATAATAAAATAAATTAAAAAAGAAAGTTTTGCTTTGCTGACCTTAGAGTCTTGTGGAAGCGATCTTCGTTTCTATGGCACTGCTGTGCAAGAATCTGGGAAGGCCCTGGTAACAGGTATGTCTGTAGCTACCTTCTAGAGCTGGCCTGTTCCTACGTACGGATCCGAGTGCCACAATTAACTTGGGAAAGAGCTCTCTTGAAGGGCTTAGGAGGAAGCACTCCCGAATTATTCAGTCTACTAGAGAACC
>NW_027207610.1:15000-20000 GCF_963455315.2 Globicephala melas
CTTTAGTGGATGGCTATGGACTCCACCCTCGCCCCCCCTCCGCCCCCCCACCCGCCCGCATTCCCCCGAGCCCCGCCTCCCCATCCCCCACCCCCACGCCCACCCCCGCCCGTGGACTGTGGTCAGTCCATTTTGAAATCCATGTTTTCTCGTGACCGCGGGTGCGTTTTCCCCACCCACGCGCCCATGTGTTGTCTTTGGACTTTGTCCCCGTCCGGGCAGAGATAGTTGTTTGTTTCCGCTTGTATGTGTGGGGTCGGAGGGTATCCTTCCTTTCCTTTCTAGGTTCTGGGCTTTGCGTGTCTGCTTCCGACAGACCTCCACCGTTCGAGAGACGATGAATTCCTGCGTTGTTCTCTGAGTGCTTGCCTGGTTTCGGTTTGCCAGTCCCCGCCTTCCCTCCCTCCCTCCCTCCCTCCCTCCCTCCCTCCCTCCGTCCGGGCAGCCGGGGATCTTGCTCGTGACCCTCTGGGCACCCCGTGCCGGCCGCCCCGGGCCCCGCCGGCGTCTCCGTGGGATTTGCCCCCGCCGAGGAGTCGCGTGGGGAGCGCGTTTCCTTCTTTCCTTCGAGGCGGCCTCCCGGCGACGTCTTCCCAGCTTCCCCGGCCCCCCCCCCCCCCCCCGTCTGCTGCCGGGGTCGCGCCGTGTCGTGCCGTCCCGGGAGCTAGCTCCGAGACGGACGCCTCGGGGCCGCGCCAGACGCCCGCCGGCTCGCCCCGGCGGGCTGAGCTCGGGCGTTTGGGCGGCCCGGCGCTGCTGCATCCTCGGTGGCCGGCCGGCGACAGGGAACCCGGCCCGGGGACGTTGGAGCCGTTGTCGGGAGCCACCTGGCGGCCGCTTTTATATTGTCCCTTGTCTCTGGAGCTTCGGCGACCTTCGTGAGGGCTGTGACTCGGCCGCCGGGCCCGAGGCAGAGTTCCGGGAGCCGGGCGACGCTGGCGGTGACTGTCCCGGTGGCGCCCAGGCGTGGGCGCCTCCTGCTGTCGCTTGAGATTGGGCGTGCAGGCCTATGAGGGTGTGACTGTCGCCGCGCTCTCGAGCCGGTCTGTGGGGCCGCCTGGCCTGGTCGACCAGCATCCGGCCGCGGGGACCGACCCGGCCACCCGACCCTCCTTCCTTCCTTCCCTCCCTCCCCCCACCCCACCGCCCGGTCCCCAAAGCGCCCCGCTCCGGAGGTGGGGACCGGCCCGTGCCCGTGCCCGTGCGTTTAGGCCGGTGGAGGGCGCGACGGGCTCGTTGGCGGGCGCGCGTGGGTCCCGGTGGTCGGATTCTTTCTGACCGATGCTTTTCCGAGTCGGACTCCGGAGGTGGGGACCGGGCTGGGCCGCGAGGGGTGACCCGGAGAGAGAGGCCCGGGCCCGGGTGCGGTCCCTCGTGGGCTCCGGTCGCCTGGGAGGTGCCTCCGTGCGAAAATGTTTCCAAGTCCCCCTGGGTCCGGGGACGCGGACGGGCCGGGACCTGCTCGCGCGGGTGGCCGGGGAGGGCGCACCCGGCCCTTTAGCGGGCCCACGTGGGTCCCGGTCGGCGGACGCGACTTTTTCTCACCCTCCCCCGCCCCCTCCTCCACCGCGAGTCCCGGCCGGGGTGGGGGTGGCGGTGGGGACCGGCCCGAGTCGTACTGGGTGGCCCGGATAGGGCGGCCTGGGCCCGGGCGCGGTCCCTCGTGGGCCCCGCTCGTCAGAGGCGGCAGAGTGGGATAGTTCCTTTTCTGTAACCAAGTCTTCGCCCGGGGACTCGGAGGGACCGCGGTACGGTACCTGCTCGCGCGGGCGATCCGGGGAGGGTGACCCCGGCCCGCTCGCTGCCTCTGCCACGTTTTCCCGCCCCGCCCCGCTCCACTCTGCCGCCCCCGCTGCTCGGGTCGACCAGATGGCCCCGAGAGAGCTCCGGGGCTGCTGTGGATGGGGAAGTGTTGGGGAGAGGTAGCCGGGCCGAGGTCCCGGGGAGCCCCCCCGAGGTTCGTGGATGGGCCCCGCTGCCGGGCGCCGTGATTTTTTTCGCCTGAAATGGGCCTTTTTTACCACCAGATAGGTGCTGACACGGTCTCCTCTGGCATCTCTCGCTGGGGGTTCTGGGACTCTGGACGCGCGCAGGGCGCTGGGCTTTGGACCGCCGTCCGGCGCCCGAACCGGCCCTTGCCACTTGAGCCGCCCGCTTGGGCCTGCGCGCCGGCTCTCGTGTGTGCGCCCGGCTGACCCGACCCGCGGTGCCGCCTCCGGTCTCTGGCTCACCCGAGGGCGGCGGGGCGAGGTGGTGCGTGGGTCTTCTACCCCGTGTGACTCCCCTTCCCCGCCGCAGGCACCCGGTGGTGGCTGAGACGACCCCAACCCGCAGGCTCCGTGCCACGTGTCAGGCGTTCTCCTCGCGGGGTCGTCGGCCACTGTTGCCCGAGAAGGCAAGAGAGAGAGAAGGGGGGGGCTGGGTGCCGGCTGAGGCTGAAGCAGGCTCCTCCGGTGAGGGTCCTCGCCGTGCCCCTCCTCCCTCGGGGCCCTCGTGGCCCCCGGCTCTCTGGATTGACTGATCGATGTGGTGATGTCGCGCTCTCCTGGGCCGGGCCTTAAGTCGCGCCAGACGAGGGACGGACGTTCTTGGCGAACGGGACCGCTCTTCTCGTTCTGTCCGCGGGCCCCTCGCCTCTCTTGTGACGCCCTGCCGGCCTGCCGAGGGGTGTGTGGGAGGCAGGGGTGGTGGTCTCCGGCCCTGACCTGCGGTCTCCCGCCTCCCGCCTCACGGCGTGGGCGGGGCCGTGGTCCTCGGACGCAGCAGACGCTCTCGCTTCGCCTCCTTGGCGTGTGCCTCGCGGGCGGTCCTCCCCGCGTCGGTGGGGGCCGTCCCGCCGCTGCGCCGCGCGCCCGCTGCCGGCGCGTGAGCGTGACTTGCTCGGTCCTCTGTGGTGCCCCTGGAGCGCTCCAGGTCGTCCCTCAGGTGCGCGAGGCCGAGCGGTGGTGTCGTTCCCTTTTCCCAGCGTGCTCCTCGGGGTCTCCGCCGCGGTGGTGTGTCCCGTGAGTGGCTCTCTCGGGGGGGTCGAGACGGTAAAGGGCGCGGGGTCTTGCCTCTGTTTCTCTCCCTCGGTGGGGGACGGGGGCCTGCCACCTCGTCGCCATCGTCCTCCCACGGTGTGCCGTGGGGGGGACTGACTTCGTGGCCGGGCCGACGCCGCGTGTGCCGCCGCCCCCACTTGCGTGTGTGTGGGGAGTCGCACACGGGCGTGGGTGCGATCGTGTTGGGCCGGGGCCTGCGAGAAGGGGGCGTCTGTCGCGCTTCTCGGGCGTGCTCCCCCCTTCCGGAGCCCGGTGGACGAGCCTGGGGGGCGGCAGAGGTTGTGCCCCCGAGGCTGTGGCCGCGAACGCTCCAGTGGGCCGTGTGCTTACCCATACCGCAGACCCCCCCCACCCCTCCCACGGCCAGTCGTGGACTTGGTGGCTCGTGGAGCGCCTCCGTGGGCCCGAAGGGCAGAGACGATGGGTGGGGGATGACGCACCCTCGGTGAGAAAGCCTTCTCTAGCGATCCGAGAGGGAGCCTTGGGGTACCGGACCCCCCAGCCGCTGCCCCTCCCAAGCGTGCAGTGGGCCACGGTGGCCGCTGCCAGAGCCACGTGGGCGGCAGAGGCCCTCGCCCTCGCGGGAGGGCTTGCGCCGGCCCCGCGGTGGGGCCGAGTGCCGCTCTTTGCCTACCGCGGCCCGCGCCTCCCCCCTCTGAGTCGGGGGAGGGTCCCGCCAGGCCGGCGTCCGGCGCGGGGCCGTGTGTGTGCGCGTGCGGTGACCCGCGCGGTGGCGAGCCCGAGGTGGGGTTCGGGGACGCACGGACGTCCCGGCTCCCCAGTCCCGCAGCCGCGAGGAGCCCGTCGCGCCTGCCCTCGCCGCGAGTCGCGGCCGGGGGCGGTGTGTGGGCACGGTGCGGGTCGCCTCGCTCGGGAGCGTTTCCCAGGGGCGCGAGCCCCGGGGGTCGGACTCAGATGAAGGCGGATGTGGCGAGGACGGAGGCGGTTGAGTTTGGGCGGACGGGTCCCTCCGTGTCACGCGGGGGGAAACCGTCGCACACGGGCCCCGGCGGCGGGGCCGGGTCGTGGGAGACCCCCAGGGTGGCCGGGGCCGGCCGGCGTCCCAGGCGTCGTGGGACCGCCCTCGTGTGTGTGGCGGTGGGACCCCGCGCTTGTTTCCCTGGCGGGCCCGGTCGTGCCTCGGCCCTTCCTGTCCCTGGGCGGGCGCCCCTGCGCCCCTGCCCCGCGGCCCTCGCCGCTGTGTGTGTGCGTGCCGCCCCCTCCCCGTGGCCGCCGGCCCTCCCCGGCCCCCAGCCCTCCGTGCCCCCTTCCCCGTCTGGGATCGAGCCGGCCTCGCCCACGTGAGGGTGTCGCCCGCCCCCCGGCCGCCGCGGCGGGCGGCGTCCCCGGGTGGAGTGCTCACGGTCCCTGAGGCGGGGGAGTCGGGCGCGGCGGCGGAGGCGTGTGGCGGGGCACGTGGGGCGGCCGGTGTGCGCGCGGGAGAGTGTTGTTGTCGCGGGGCTGGCCGCGGCTCGTGGGTGTTTGGCGGTGGTGGGCGCGAGCCCCGCGAGGGGGGGCACCCTGGTTGGGGGGCCGAGGAGGCCAGTCGGCGTCCTGGGTGCCGCGGGACCGCCCCTGCGCTGGAGGCCTCTGGCGGTGAGACCCCGTGTCGTGCCCCGGCGGCCGACTCGCGTCCGTGCCCTTAAGATGGCCCCCGGGCCTCCCTCGCGTCGGCGCGCGTCCGCCCCCGCCCGCCACGTCTTCCGCGAGGTCGTCGCCGCGCCTCCGCGGCGGCGGCCGAGCCAGCCGCGCCTCGTCGGCCCTGTCTCCCGTCCGTCGCGTCTGCCGACCCCCGGGCCGCGTCCCGGTGTGTTTCGCTTCCCGGGCCTGCCGCGGCACCGCTCCGTGGTCCGCCGCCGCCGCCCGTCCGCCGGCGTCGTTGCGTGTTGGGCGAGGTTGGGGGGACCGCCGTCCGTCCCCCTGCCGCGCCGCGCCCCGCCCCGGCGCGCTCGCCCGAGC
>NW_027207610.1:32500-50000 GCF_963455315.2 Globicephala melas
CTTAGCCACGCTAGCCCTCATCCATGTTTTTCAGGATCATTGAGAATCATTCATCTGACGGGATGGACTGGAGAGATCTTGTCCACGCATACAGGAGAGATCCATTGGAGGTTCCAGAACTTGGGTCTCTTGGCAAGGGCGTATCATGTTTAACATGGAAAGGACTATGCCAACGGTGGTCTCAGAATGAATGGAGTGGGCAAAGAGGTAGAAAGAGAGGTTCCCGACTTGGGGGGGGGGTGCGGGGAGGGGGGAAAGCCCCAACCACGTCGCCTCGTCCTCCATCCATCCCGATCAGGGTCACGGGCAGAACACAAGGGGCGGCTTCCCTCACTGGGGGCCCCGAACTTAGAAAACTCTCATCTCTGCAAAAAGACAAGCAGTGCTGGCTGGGGCTGGCACATTCTCTTCTTCTCATGGGACTGATGTTGATCTCCATAGCTCAGAAAACACGTGCGAACACTCAGAAGATACCCAAGCACTGTGTCCTTCCTTTACCTGGCTCCCTGTCGCTCACTCTCCGCCTCTGTCTCTGTCTCTGCCACTCGCTGTCTCTTTCTTTCTCCCGGTCCCTCCCTCTCTCTCTCTCTCTCTCTCTCTCTCTCTCTCTCTCTCTCTCTCTCTCTCTCTCTCTCGCTCTCTCTCTCGCTCTCGCTCTCGCTCTCGCTCTCGCTCTCGCTCTGGCTCTCGCTCTCGCTCTCTTGCTCTCGCGCTCTCTCTCTCTCTCTCTCTCTCTCTCTCTCTCTCTCTCTCTCGCTCTCGCGCTCTCGCGCTCGCTCTCGCGCTCTCCCCCACCCCTGCTCTTCCTCCCCCACTTTATCCCTTTCTTCCCGCCTCCTCTCTTTCTTTCTCTCTGTCTCCCTCTCTGTCTCTCTGCCTCTCTTCTCTCTCTGTCTCTGTCTCTCTGTCTCTGTCTCTCTCCACCCCCCCGTCTCTCCCTCCCTGTCCCTCCCTGTCTCTCCCTCCCTGTCTCTCCCTCCCTGTCTCTCCCTCCCTCCCTCCCTCCCTCCCTCTCTTTTTTTCCTCTCTCTCCCTCTCCTGGCCTCTCCTCCACTTTCTCCCTTCCTCGTTTTCTGTCTCCCTCTCCCTCACCCATCCCCACTCCCCCCCATCCCCGGTCATGGGGCATCCTCATTTTCCATGAGAACTCATGGATTTGGAAGGGATGTTGGACTGATGTTCGCGTGCTACCGGATCCCACTGCCACAGGGATAGCTGCTGCACTGCCTTTGGCAGGCCATGGTGGGTGGGGGTGGTGTCTCTTCTTCTGTATCGGTAGAAATGATTTGAAGAGGAGGCAGGATGGGCATAGGTCCACTGCCTCACACCAAGGCCCTTTGGGAGCATTTCAGTGAATCGGGACAGAACATGTTTCTCCGTGCGGGGAGGGAACCGGAATAGGGCACCCCGAAAGGGACCGCTTTGGCACACAGATGAGTTCGAATTGAAGGCGCTTCAGAAACGACGGGTGGGCGACGAGGACGCTCTGCCGCTCTGCCTCTCCCTCTTCTTCCTGACCTGAAAGGAGGACCAAGATCTTCCTCGAGAAGAAGCTCAAGCTCAGAGCCCGCCCTTTCGAGTGACTCCTGGCTTGGGCTTCTCCTGCGTGGGGGTCACGGTGCACGCGTTCCTCAGCCGTGGGTCGCTCTCTTCTCGAGCTGTCTTTTGGGGACAGGGGCCTCTCAGGCAAGAACTCAGAAGGATCGTCGAGGGAACGTCGTTTTTCCTCTCCCACGACTGATGAATGCAGACAGACACACAGGAATCTCGCCCCCCGCTTCCACCCCCGCCCCCCACCCCCCACCCCAAGTGAGAGGAGTCGCCGGACATCCTTGGGGTCACACACAGCCAGCCTCCGTGGCTCTTCTATGTTGCCAGGCTCCCTGGCCTTCACTGCCCCCGCACGCCCCCAGTGAAGTTGCATCATCGTTCATAGTGTAAATGCTGTGAGAAGATAAGCTTTTCAAAATAAAATTCTCCCTGCCTTTCCTTCCCAAGAACACCATGAACACCTACTGTCATGTGCAGTGCTTATGGACCCACCTGGAGCAGAGGACCCTCTCCGACAGACACCCTCCCCACCCCACCCCACCCCACCCCACCCCCAGGAACTCATTTGCTCCGAGTCATCGAGGAGAGGGTGTCTGGTTCCGTGTCTTAAATGGGTGGGCCAATGACACGTCATCTCCTAGTAAGCCATCGGGTTCACCGGTTCGGGTTCGGGTTCGGTGGCATGAAGTACATTTACGTCCTCCTTGAGTTTGACTTTGAAAGTCTTGGGGCCCTGAGTAGGCCGCCCCCAAACGTGCCTCCGTGGCATAGAGAAGTTTTGGAATTAGACTGACAACACCACGAGAGGGACACTCTGACTCTCTTTTACTTCTCCCCTCTGAAATCAGGAAGAAAATCTCTCACGTGAAAGGGGAGGGGGGCGGGAGGTGTAGACATCATGACGAACTGAACCGCCCTCATGTCTCATGAAATGTTCACGAATCATCTAAGTAGGACTGCTCATAACGAATAGAGGGCATAGATGTTAACGAGATAAGAATGTTTAAGGGGAACTCTCCCCCCAATGATTGTTTTCCATAGGCCGACTTCAAGACTTTCCAACATCTCTGGTCATCTCTAGGCTGAGAGGTTGGCTAAGTGCCATTGGCAGGGTGAAATCTCAGCGAGTGTCTACATCACCTCCACATAAGATAAAATACTGAAATGTTCATGGCTCCATAAGTCTAAGGGTCTCCCTGCTTTGGACCTTTTACGGAGGAGAGACTGAGCATGTTTGGTTCCATGCCTAGATAGATCTTGTGCTTTAGGGAAAGAGTGTACTCGGTAGGAGCCTAGACTTCTACAAAGTATTCCATGTTCACACTGTTCACTGTGGTTGGCTTCCTTACTTTCACTGACTGACTGAAGGAAAAAAAAAAAAAAAAAAAAAAAAACAGTGTCCAAGGACGAGGCATTCCAAAGAAGGAACGGAACGTGTGTGGTCCAAGCTACCTGATGTCGCCATCCTCATGGTAGGAAGAGGACCTTTTTGGGGGAGTGGGGAGGCAAAGTAGAAGATATGCAGATAATGTTTGGGGGAAGGAGAAAGAGATTTTAGTCCTAAAGGTGGTCACTTCTCAATGGAAAAGAAAGAAAACGAGGGACAGGCTAAAAATGGGCACAGACGATTGGAAAAGGTGTGTGAAGAAAATGGTCTTTGGGAAGGAATCGGATCCGTGGTCAGGACTGACTGGATAAGATGGGGATGGATTCAAAGACAGAAATGAGTTTTCGTATCAACGTGAAACAAGTGCAAAAATAGAATTTAGTTGTCTCTCTATGTTAAAAGGACAAGGTTTGGGTTTGGGTTTAGGGTTTGGGTTTTTCTTTCATCAGCCTGCTCTGTCCATCATGAGAGATTAGATTAGATTAGGAAAGGTTTCTTCCTTTATCTTTAAGGAGAGAAGGAAGGAAAGAAAGAAAGAGAGAGAGAGAGAGAGAGAGAGAGAGAGAAAAGGAAGGAAGGAAGGAAGGAAGGAAGGAGGGAAGGAAGGAAGGAAGGAAGGAAGGAAGGAAGGAAGGAAGGAAAAGGAAGCAAGAAAGAAAAGCTTATGCCTTGTCAAAAGTCATCACTTATTTTCTAGGTTGCCGTTATCAGGTCTCGGAGGACTCACATCAGCTTAGTCCTCTCGAGATTCAAAGAACCAGGTGTGGCTCGGAACTGAAGAAGAAGCTTCTCTCTCTGCCTAGCAAGTCTCTCCTTGGGATGTCGGTGACCTGGCTAGCGAAGCACTGTTTCACAGTGACCTATATCCGATTAAGTGCTTTACAACCTTTTGGATATTTTGGACACACTTGCCCCCCGGTTGAAGGACAGGTGAAGTCCTTTGGACTTAGAACGCACTTTGAGTTAGGATGCAGGAGGAGAGGGCCCTCGAAATAGCCCAAAAATGTGTTCTCTCTCCTGAGAAACGAGAGAGATGAAACTGAGTACGTTTCTTGGAGAGCTTCGATGACACGGGAAGCGTCGTCAAAGAGGAAGGAACAACGTGAAGTCTACTTTGGCTTGTGTCTGTACACCGATGTGTTCTAACTGTTCCAGACATGATGGGATGTTTCTTCCTGGAAGTCTTCTCTGCCCTGGCATAAAGGGTTGTCTGTCGTCGTCAAAATGGAGGCTCACACGAAAGGGACGGAACCCAGTATCAGGGAGGTGTTCTAACCGACGTTCACGCCAAGGCAGCAAAAACAGCCTGTTGAAAGGTGGTGGGGGTGGCGGGGCACACGTGGATCGAGTCCATTCTGTCCTGTCAACAGCCGGTCGGGGCTATGGCAGACGGGAGACGGCGGCCCGGCCGGTTGGTTACTCCCTGGCCAACCTCCCCCCTCCCCCACCCCCACACCCCACCTTGCATTCCTTCACCCACCCATGGTGCCTTGAAGATGACCCCAATTGTACATAGACATTGGCGGGAAGATTTCTACAGTCTACCGGCAACGTCTGACCTGTCATGCTTGTAACCCTGGGGGGGGGGGGGGGAACTATTTTTCTCTCTGGAAAGAAAACCTCCTCTCTCTGGACCCTCTGAACCCCAGCCACTGGACTTCATTCCACTGCCACTTAGTAGGGGTCATCCAAACATTCTTGTGGCCGTAGGTATGTCTTCCGTGTGGGTTGAAGTCTTCCCTCACTCACTGCAAGCCTGATGTCCTCACCGTGGCACAGAGACTGTTAAAAAAACAAAATGTGTTTGCCACTTGGGGTCTACCTTCCACAGCCTCCCCTGTGATCAGATCACGGCACCCGCTTCGCTGGGCAAATCCTACAATCCTTCACAGAAGCTCTTGCAAACTTTTTGGAACCGTCACTCGTCCAGTCACGCTCGATCATCAGGCAAGGTCGGCAGAACCGATGGAAAGACTGGACTCCAAGGAGAACAAGGATGACTTACACGGGATTGAATGAACTGATGAACAGGATGATAATGTGTATGACTACTTGTGTAAAGTAGGACGGATTGGGGAAGCGGGGGATAACTTAGGGGGTTGGGATGACCATGTACACATGACTGTACATAAAATCGGTAATCAACAAGCAAGCGCCTCCTACTATATAGCACAGGAAACTCTACTCAATACTTTGTAATAAGCCTATGAGAGAAAAGAATGTGAAAAAAAAAAAAACCCTACGTAAAATACCTTTATATATATATATATATATATATATATATATATATATATACACACACACACACACACACACACACGTATGTAGGTATATGTATATACATGTATGTATGTATATATATGTATATGTATATATGGAGAGGGGGGGGAGAGAGAGAGAGACAGAGACAGAGACAGAGACAGAGACAGAGACACTGAGACAGAGAGAGACAGAGAGAAAGAAGAGACAGAGAGACAGAGGGATTAGGACTGATTCTAAAATCTTTTGTTTTCCAGATACAAGGAAAAACAAAACCAAACCAACAAAACCCAATTTTCTTTTTTTTTTATTTTTAAAGATGGACATCCATTTGGTAACTTATACCTCTGTCAGCAGGATGGAATCACTGATCTTTTTCTCCCTACCTTCCTTAATTCAGAAACTCTCAGTGAGGCTTCTTATTTCCTTGGCAACCGAGTTATTTGCATACGTTACTTGGAGGCCAAAATTATGTTTCCATAAAACGGGGATACTCACTTGTGGATATGAAGTTCTGGAGCTACTCGTTTCCCTTAGGGTGTTGTTCTTAACCTGAAAACTGGACTGCATCCCGAAGTTTTTTGAGTTCCCTCCAATATCTGGCTACGACTCTCCCCATGAACGTTTGCCATTTTCTCCCACCCTTTTGACTTGGCCTCACTGAGAACTAAAATGGCCCTTTGCCTGAAGCTCTGCAAACGGAAGCTAGAGAACTTGACGAAACGGCCACAACGGCTCCTATGGAAACAATCCTCGTGCCTGTTTCTTTGAGAGCCACTCCGAAATTTGAACCAAACACCCGACGACATCATCAGAGGTGTTTCAGACTTCTAAAGTTGCTTCGACCCTGACATCTAGAAATCTCCTTCACTCACTCACTCACTCACTCACTCACACACACACACACACACACACACACACACACACACACACACACACACACACATCCCTACACACACGAGTCACCAGCTCAGCTTTAATATGTTCCAAGGAACTTTCAGAGGAGGGAACACTTGGGCTCCAGAGTAGGCCGCCCCAAAATCTGCCTCCATGCTCTATTGATTATTTTGAATTCAAGTGACTTAAGAACCGGCCAGCACAAGAGGGACACACTGGCCCGCCTTTCTGTCCTCCTGCGGAGGAAGATCTCAAGTGAAGACATCTGCTTCCATGCATGTCCATGATTCTCAAATGGTGTAGTGGGGTTTCCTGGGTTAGGAAAAGGAGGGGACATCTTTTGCCTGGTAAAAAAGGCCTGTTTCTCACACAACCTCCTCCCATCCCTTACCTCTCTCCCTCCTTCCCTCCCTGCAGTTTGGAGGGGACAGCCTAAGGGTGGGGAAATTGGGGAAAGAAAAAAGACAAAGCCATTCATTAAAGAGAAGCTCGAGGCAAAGTCAAAGGCTCCGACTTGACCGGAGAGCTTTCTGCATTTGAATGGAGCGATTGAACGAGGCCCTGCCGAATGAATCGTCCGGACCTCCCCTCCCCTCCCCCGCTCCTGGCAAAGGTCAGTCCAGGGGACTTAGGAAGGAGTTCTGGAGAAGGAACGGGGGTGGGGGTGGGGGTGGGGGCGGGACCAACAGACAATAGCCGCTGCCTGCCTGCCTGCCTGCCGGGCTGAGGCCTGAGGCCTGAGGCCTGAGGCCTGAGGCCTGAGGGTCACCACGCTGGCTCCTGCAACACAATCCCTTCCAGGAAACTGCTGTGATGACTGTTTGGCAGTGAAGGATCAACTCTGAACTCTCTTGGCCTATTTCTGCAAAAGGCCCGAGCCTCAGCTAGGACAGATTCTCTGGGTTTCTTGGCACAGGGACTGACCCGCACCCTCCCGTCCTGTCAGATCCTCCTTTGTACACACGCCTCCACTCACTGGAAGGGTTCTTTGGCCTCGTCCAGAAAACGAACACACAAAAAGAAACCCACAAACAAGACTGAAATGATGTGTTGGTAGTTATGGGAAAGAAACCTGCTCCTCTCACACACCTGAGGGCAGGAAGCGAAGGCAGGTTCTCGGCCGGAGGGGGACGGGGTGAACCGAGGTCGGTTAGCGCCCCCCTCCCCCCGCTTCTCTCCCGGCTGACGTGGGCCCCCCTTCCCCGCCTCTCTCTGCGCCCCCCATCCCCACCCCGCCCTGGTTCTGATATTTCACTCGGGAAACTTCTCTAGGCCGGCCGAGATGCCAGCTTGCTGTCCTGCCGTTTCATGTCCATCTCTATCAGCCATGTCCAACAGGCACGGGAAATCATGGACAGCAGATAGCGCACCCAGAGTGTGTGTGTGTGTGTGTGTGTGTGTGTGTGTGTGTGTGTGTGTGTGTGTGTGTGTGTGTGTGTGTGTGTTGCTGGGGTTTCTGTCTGCGTGTGTGTTTGCTTTTGGTTTGGCTTTTTTTTTTTTTTTTCTTCGATAAACTCGCCCCATTTGGGAGTCGGGTGGAACACGGCGGGTGTCTCCTGGCCTGCCGCCCTAACAAACCCCAAAGAGACTCATTTTGGGGTCTCGGCCAGCCAGGTCCCCTTTCTTGGAATTCTGGTTTCATAAATCCGTCTCGTGTCCATGGAATTCTCAGGTCCAGCCATCGACCCTAAGGACGGGGAGGGAAGGTTTTGTCCCGGGGACATCTTCCTTCCTTGCCCGCCTCCTCGGGGTTCCGGACGCTTCGGTATGCTGACGTGCCGTGCCCTCCTCAGCTCCACCCCGACCCCCACCCCAACCCCCCAACCCCCCACCCCCCACCCCCGTTTTTGGGAACTCTGTGAACAGGGGTGGTGTTTTTCACAGCCAAACACACTCTCACCGTAAGACCCGGCCCTCGGAGGACTCCTTGCTATGAATGGACCCGAGGTGACGCGGGGAGTCGAACGGCTGAGGTCCACGCAGAAACCTGCACGCGGACCTTGACAGTGGCGGTTTTATTCCTCACTGCCAAGAACTCTCTCGGAGGTGACCGAGACATGTCTTTCAGGAGGTGAATGGACACGTACGTAGCCTGGGGACGAGCCGTAGGTAACATGCTTTCTCGGAAGAGAAAAACCATGGACGGGATGAACAGGTCAGCGGGGTGGTGGTGGATGGTGGATGAATAGGCGGAGGGCAGAGGACGTTTAAGGCAGGGAAACTCTCCAAAGGTAGGATCCTGATGGTATGAAAGCAAACGTTTTGCATAGGGCACTACCTGAGATGGAGTGAATCGAAGGGACCTACCTCTATGGGCCACCACCCCCTCCTCCCCACCATGAAAGCGCCCCAAGCAAGCCTGCTCTTTTTACCCCAGTTGAAGACCCTTGCTAAAGCCAGAAGGCAAAAAATGACCATGAGAAATCTGACCAGCCGTCGCTTGGGACAAGAGTGAGGCCAATGAATCCAGTGAAAAGTTGACAGAGGGGCCTGGGTCCCTCGGCTCGACCCCTTCACGGAGAAGCCAAAGCCTTTTACGCAGGGATGAGCTTTGACACACCTAGGTTTCTTCGGCCAGTGCGACGTTCATGAAACACGCTAAAGGAAAATGATCGATCGATGTGTTTGCCGTCTGCCTGAGCGCACGCGATCCGAAATAGAAACCGGGGGAGGGGGTGTGTGCTGACGTTCGGGGTCTAATGGGAGAAACCTTGGAGGGTTTTTGCCCTTAGGGTGCCTTGGTCTGGGGTTGACTTGTGTGCGCTGAGAACGAGGGCCGTTATTGAAGACCCTGTGCAGATTTTGGACACCATGATCCATGGAACCCTGAAGTTTTGGAACCTAGAAATCTTTTGGTCTGCATTTGAGTTGGAAATCTTCTCCTTGACAGAAAGAAGCACACAGGAGGAGGAGGAGGACGAGGACGAGGACGAGGACGAGGACGAGGAGGACGAGGAGGACGAGGAGGACGAGGAGGAGGACGAGGACGAGGACGAGGACGAGGACGAGGAGGAGGACGACGAGGAGGAGGACGAGGACGGGGACGAGGTGGAGGAGGAGGACGAGGACGGGGACGAGGTGGAGGAGGAGGACGAGGAGGACGAGGAGGACGAGGAGGACGAGGAGGACGAGGAGAGGAAATGGAACTGCATGATGAGCAGATCAGCTTTTCGATGTCAGCAAGGCACCCGCCGCCCAGTTCTCTGGGTGAACTGTCTTGATCTTGCACATCTCTACCGCCTCCGAAATGTGAACACAGCCTGCGATGGCCTGACTGAGACTAAGGCCAGTGGACTGGATGAGGTAGACCCTGAAACCAAAGGGAAGGAAAAAAAAAAAAAAAAGAAAGAAAGAAAGAAAAAACAGAAAAACCAAAACGGAAACAAACAAACAAAAAAACCCCAAAAAATAACAACGGGGGAGGGGAGGGGGAAGTGGTCTCTTTAAGAATACAAACCGGTGGAAGGGCTCCCTCACCCAAACACTAATTCGCCGTCTCCTTCGGGACCAACACGAATCTCAAAAGTCTTTCCTCACAGGTAATAAAAAGCCTTAGCCATCGGAGGAAATAAACGTCACCTATTCCAACGGTTCTTTATAAATAAGCAAGAGAGCGAATTTTCGATTGCACTACCTGCTTCGTGGCTGACTAAAAGTTTTTAAATGAAAGCTATGAAATCTCTGGTCATGTCGATCTCTAGGTAGGTAGGTAGGTAGGTAGGTAGGTAGGTAGGTAGGTAGGTAGGTACGTACGTACGTACGCACGCACGCATGAGACAGACCTACAGACGTTTTGGAAAAGGACTGGGGAGTGGCCTAGGGCCAAACAGGCCTTGCCAGCTAAAGAACAGAGGCCCTGGGGGCCTGAGTCTCAGACACACACCCGCACACCCACCCACGTACACACGCGCGCGTGCGCGCGCGCAGCGCGCACACACACACACACACACACACACACACACACACACACACACACACACGAGGCTCTCGGGAGTAAAAGATTAACTTTACCTCTGTTGACACCACGACTATACCTAGTTGTCCCAAGACGAGGAGCTCCACTGTACATTTAACCCTTATCTGTTCCTGTGCTTTCTTGCAGAAAATTCTCATGTGCTTCTTTCCCCTCGTGGAAGCGCTTGCTATTCCCCATAGGTAGCCACCGTGCAACCAGCTGCTGCAGATCCGAGAATTTGGAGGATTCCTGGAAAGGATCGGTGATCCCGAGACAAACTCTCCCTTCCGTGATCAGAGCAACTCGGGGCGGTGTCTCTCCCCCCCAACCCCCCCCCGCCCCCCCCACCGCCTTCTCCCTTGTGTACCAGCTATCTCTTTTAATAAAATAATAGTAATGATAATGATAATAATAATAATAAAATAAATTAAAAAAGAAAGTTTTGCTTTGCTGACCTTAGAGTCTTGTGGAAGCGATCTTCGTTTCTATGGCACTGCTGTGCAAGAATCTGGGAAGGCCCTGGTAACAGGTATGTCTGTAGCTACCTTCTAGAGCTGGCCTGTTCCTACGTACGGATCCGAGTGCCACAATTAACTTGGGAAAGAGCTCTCTTGAAGGGCTTAGGAGGAAGCACTCCCGAATTATTCAGTCTACTAGAGAGGGACCCAAAGGGTTTTGCAAGTTCACGTGATCTAGGATGAACCCTCCGGCTGAGAATAGCCAGGGTCAACGTATGGGTTTTATGAAACTAGGCATGTCTTTGGGGTGATCGGCACTCGAGGTCATCCTTTTCTTCTATCTACGTCGACCCCAAATCCAATAAGTTCACGGGAGTGAACCAAGTTCGTCAGCAAGGAAAAGAACTTGGGGATGATGGCTGACACCGTCTAAAGTCTCAGGAAATGTTCACGGGTCATCTCGTCGTCATGGGATTTAGAACAAGTGATGTCGATAGCTCTAGGTGGAGGAACTCCTTAAGAAAGGTTATGTTTTTTGGTATGTCTACTTAAAAACAGTTTCTCCCAGACCTTTTGGGTCACTTTAGGAACTTTAGTGTTGGTGTAAGCGGAATGATGGGGAGGGAATTCGTGGAACGTCTAGATCGTTTCCAAAGATGACCTACGGAAACGTTCGTGGCTCAACAAGTCTCAGTGGACCTACGTCGGTCTCCTTATTACAGAAAGACTAAAGATGTTCCGATGTATGAGTCCACACCTCTAGCATCACTTTGGGGAAAAAACATTTTAAAAAAGTGATGCTGCGTGAAAATGTACGCTTCTAGGCGTGATGAAATGGAATCATCCATTTGCCGGTCCAGAAACACTGGTGTCACAGACCCCGTTCACCATGGCTTCCTAGTTCCTGTTCGTGACCGATTCAGGTTTCTAAGCGTTCCGAATTCTTATTGTCTTTTTTTTTCTTTTCCTCTCCATTCTTGTCTCAAAGGACTGTACGTTCCAAAAATATTTTTTTTACCTACCAAATCATAGATTGTCTGTTTGTTCCAAAAACTTTTAGGTTGAGAGATTCTTTCTTTCTTTCTTTCTTTCTTTCTTTCTTTCTTTCTTTCTTTCTTTCTTTCTTTCTATCTATCTTTCTTTCTTTCTTTCTATCTATCTTTCTTTCTTTCTTTTTCTTTCTTTCTTTCTTTCTTTCTTTCTTTCTTTCTTTCTTTTTCTTTCTTTCTTTTTTTTCTTTCTTTTCTTTCTTTTCTCTCTCTCTCTTTCTCTTTCCCTCTTTCTCTCTTTCTTTCTTTCTCTCTCTCTTTCTTTCTGTCTTTCTCTCTCTTTCGCTCTTTCCCTCTCTCTTTCTCTCTATCTCTTTCTCTCTCTTTCGCTCTCTTTCTTTCGCTCGGTCTCTCTTTCTCTCTCTCTTCCTTTCTCTCTTTCACTCTTTCTCTCTCTCTTTTGCTCTTTCCCTTTCTCTTTCTCTCTCTCTCTCTCTTTCTCTCTCTCTTTCTCTTTCTCTCTCTCTTTCTCTCTCTCTTTCTTTCTCTCTTTCGCTCTTTCCCTCTCTTCCTCTCTCTTTCTTTCTCTTTCTCTCTCTCTCTTTTGCTCTCTCTTTCTCTCTCTCTCTTTCTTTCTCTCTCTTTCTTTCTCTCTCTCTCTTTCTGTTTCTTTCTCTCTCTTTCTTTCTCTCTCTCTCTCTTTCTTTCTGTTTCTTTCTCTCTCTCTCTTTCTTTCTCTCTCTCTGTCTTTCTTTCTCTCTTTCTCTCTCTTTTTCTTTCTTTCTTTCTCTCTCTCTTTCTTTCTCTCTCTCTGTCTTTCTTTCTCTCTTTCTCTCTCTTTTTCTTTCTTTCTTTCTCTCTCTCTTTCTTTCTCTCTGTCTCTGTCTCTCTCTCTCCCCCTCTGTCTCTCCCTCCCTCTCCCTCTCCCTCCCCTCTCCCTCTCCCACTCCCACTCCAACTCTCACTCTCACTCTCTCTCTCTCCCCTCTGTCTCTCTGTCCCTCCCTCTGCCTCTCCCTCCCCCTCCCCCTCTCCCTCTCCCTCTCCCACTCCCACTCCCACTCTCACTCCCACTCCCACTCCCACTCTCTCTCTCTTTCTTTCTGTCTGTCTGTCTTTCTTTCTTTCTTTCTTTCTTCCTTTCCTTTCCTTTCCTTTCCTTTCCTTTCCTTTCCTTTCCTTTCCTTTCCTTTCCTTTCCTTTCCTTTCCTTTCCTTTCCTTTCCTTTCCTTTCCTTTCCTTTCCTTTCCTTTCCTTTCCTTTCCTTTCCTTTCCTTTCCTCTTCTCTTCTTTTCTTTATTTTCCCTAACGAAAAGGTTCAGTTTGGGCCTCCAGTTCACTTTCCTCGCTGGGTTGCTTGTTTTCTGGAAGCTGAGTGGTGAGAGGCCTTGGTCTGTTTTGGATAGGCTCCCCTTACGGGATGTGCTTGGGCTTGTCCTAGGCCTTTATACGTCCACGTATACCTGTGCCACAAGCACACGCGATGCACGTACGTATACTATACGTGCACGCTTTTTCCTTTGTTTTGAAGGCCAGAGTAGTTGTACGGCTTGACTTCTTCGCTGGTATGGTTTGTCGTGGTCTCGGTGGGGCTACAGTCCGTTGTCGATACTTACCGCATTCCACACACACGCGCACGCACACGCACACGCACACGCTCGCACTCGGGGTGTTGCATTGAGTAGATGTGCCCGAACTCAGTTTCTTTAGTGGATGGCTATGGACTCCACCCTCGCCCCCCCTCCGCCCCCCCACCCGCCCGCATTCCCCCGAGCCCCGCCTCCCCATCCCCCACCCCCACGCCCACCCCCGCCCGTGGACTGTGGTCAGTCCATTTTGAAATCCATGTTTTCTCGTGACCGCGGGTGCGTTTTCCCCACCCACGCGCCCATGTGTTGTCTTTGGACTTTGTCCCCGTCCGGGCAGAGATAGTTGTTTGTTTCCGCTTGTATGTGTGGGGTCGGAGGGTATCCTTCCTTTCCTTTCTAGGTTCTGGGCTTTGCGTGTCTGCTTCCGACAGACCTCCACCGTTCGAGAGACGATGAATTCCTGCGTTGTTCTCTGAGTGCTTGCCTGGTTTCGGTTTGCCAGTCCCCGCCTTCCCTCCCTCCCTCCCTCCCTCCCTCCCTCCCTCCCTCCCTCCGTCCGGGCAGCCGGGGATCTTGCTCGTGACCCTCTGGGCACCCCGTGCCGGCCGCCCCGGGCCCCGCCGGCGTCTCCGTGGGATTTGCCCCCGCCGAGGAGTCGCGTGGGGAGCGCGTTTCCTTCGAGGCGGCCTCCCGGCGACGTCTTCCCAGCTTCCCCGGCCCCCCCCGTCTGCTGCCGGGGTCGCGCCGTGTCGTGCCGTCCCGGGAGCTAGCTCCGAGACGGACGCCTCGGGGCCGCGCCAGACGCCCGCCGGCTCGCCCCGGCGGGCTGAGCTCGGGCGTTTGGGCGGCCCGGCGCTGCTGCATCCTCGGTGGCCGGCCGGCGACAGGGAACCCGGCCCGGGGACGTTGGAGCCGTTGTCGGGAGCCACCTGGCGGCCGCTTTTATATTGTCCCTTGTCTCTGGAGCTTCGGCGACCTTCGTGAGGGCTGTGACTCGGCCGCCGGGCCCGAGGCAGAGTTCCGGGAGCCGGGCGACGCTGGCGGTGACTGTCCCGGTGGCGCCCAGGCGTGGGCGCCTCCTGCTGTCGCTTGAGATTGGGCGTGCAGGCCTATGAGGGTGTGACTGTCGCCGCGCTCTCGAGCCGGTCTGTGGGGCCGCCTGGCCTGGTCGACCAGCATCCGGCCGCGGGGACCGACCCGGCCACCCGACCCTCCTTCCTTCCTTCCCTCCCTCCCCCCACCCCACCGCCCGGTCCCCAAAGCGCCCCGCTCCGGAGGTGGGGACCGGCCCGTGCCCGTGCCCGTGCGTTTAGGCCGGTGGAGGGCGCGACGGGCTCGTTGGCGGGCGCGCGTGGGTCCCGGTGGTCGGATTCTTTCTGACCGATGCTTTTCCGAGTCGGACTCCGGAGGTGGGGACCGGGCTGGGCCGCGAGGGGTGACCCGGAGAGAGAGGCCCGGGCCCGGGTGCGGTCCCTCGTGGGCTCCGGTCGCCTGGGAGGTGCCTCCGTGCGAAAATGTTTCCAAGTCCCCCTGGGTCCGGGGACGCGGACGGGCCGGGACCTGCTCGCGCGGGTGGCCGGGGAGGGCGCACCCGGCCCTTTAGCGGGCCCACGTGGGTCCCGGTCGGCGGACGCGACTTTTTCTCACCCTCCCCCGCCCCCTCCTCCACCGCGAGTCCCGGCCGGGGTGGGGGTGGCGGTGGGGACCGGCCCGAGTCGTACTGGGTGGCCCGGATAGGGCGGCCTGGGCCCGGGCGCGGTCCCTCGTGGGCCCCGCTCGTCAGAGGCGGCAGAGTGGGATAGTTCCTTTTCTGTAACCAAGTCTTCGCCCGGGGACTCGGAGGGACCGCGGTACGGTACCTGCTCGCGCGGGCGATCCGGGGAGGGTGACCCCGGCCCGCTCGCTGCCTCTGCCACGTTTTCCCGCCCCGCCCCGCTCCACTCTGCCGCCCCCGCTGCTCGGGTCGACCAGATGGCCCCGAGAGAGCTCCGGGGCTGCTGTGGATGGGGAAGTGTTGGGGAGAGGTAGCCGGGCCGAGGTCCCGGGGAGCCCCCCCGAGGTTCGTGGATGGGCCCCGCTGCCGGGCGCCGTGATTTTTTTCGCCTGAAATGGGCCTTTTTTACCACCAGATAGGTGCTGACACGGTCTCCTCTGGCATCTCTCGCTGGGGGTTCTGGGACTCTGGACGCGCGCAGGGCGCTGGGCTTTGGACCGCCGTCCGGCGCCCGAACCGGCCCTTGCCACTTGAGCCGCCCGCTTGGGCCTGCGCGCCGGCTCTCGTGTGTGCGCCCGGCTGACCCGACCCGCGGTGCCGCCTCCGGTCTCTGGCTCACCCGAGGGCGGCGGGGCGAGGTGGTGCGTGGGTCTTCTACCCCGTGTGACTCCCCTTCCCCGCCGCAGGCACCCGGTGGTGGCTGAGACGACCCCAACCCGCAGGCTCCGTGCCACGTGTCAGGCGTTCTCCTCGCGGGGTCGTCGGCCACTGTTGCCCGAGAAGGCAAGAGAGAGAGAAGGGGGGGGCTGGGTGCCGGCTGAGGCTGAAGCAGGCTCCTCCGGTGAGGGTCCTCGCCGTGCCCCTCCTCCCTCGGGGCCCTCGTGGCCCCCGGCTCTCTGGATTGACTGATCGATGTGGTGATGTCGCGCTCTCCTGGGCCGGGCCTTAAGTCGCGCCAGACGAGGGACGGACGTTCTTGGCGAACGGGACCGCTCTTCTCGTTCTGTCCGCGGGCCCCTCGCCTCTCTTGTGACGCCCTGCCGGCCTGCCGAGGGGTGTGTGGGAGGCAGGGGTGGTGGTCTCCGGCCCTGACCTGCGGTCTCCCGCCTCCCGCCTCACGGCGTGGGCGGGGCCGTGGTCCTCGGACGCAGCAGACGCTCTCGCTTCGCCTCCTTGGCGTGTGCCTCGCGGGCGGTCCTCCCCGCGTCGGTGGGGGCCGTCCCGCCGCTGCGCCGCGCGCCCGCTGCCGGCGCGTGAGCGTGACTTGCTCGGTCCTCTGTGGTGCCCCTGGAGCGCTCCAGGTCGTCCCTCAGGTGCGCGAGGCCGAGCGGTGGTGTCGTTCCCTTTTCCCAGCGTGCTCCTCGGGGTCTCCGCCGCGGTGGTGTGTCCCGTGAGTGGCTCTCTCGGGGGGGTCGAGACGGTAAAGGGCGCGGGGTCTTGCCTCTGTTTCTCTGCCTCGGTGGGGGACGGGGGCCTGCCACCTCGTCGCCATCGTCCTCCCACGGTGTGCCGTGGGGGGGACTGACTTCGTGGCCGGGCCGACGCCGCGTGTGCCGCCGCCCCCACTTGCGTGTGTGTGGGGAGTCGCACACGGGCGTGGGTGCGATCGTGTTGGGCCGGGGCCTGCGAGAAGGGGGCGTCTGTCGCGCTTCTCGGGCGTGCTCCCCCCTTCCGGAGCCCGGTGGACGAGCCTGGGGGGCGGCAGAGGTTGTGCCCCCGAGGCTGTGGCCGCGAACGCTCCAGTGGGCCGTGTGCTTACCCATACCGCAGACCCCCCCCACCCCTCCCACGGCCAGTCGTGGACTTGGTGGCTCGTGGAGCGCCTCCGTGGGCCCGAAGGGCAGAGACGATGGGTGGGGGATGACGCACCCTCGGTGAGAAAGCCTTCTCTAGCGATCCGAGAGGGAGCCTTGGGGTACCGGACCCCCCAGCCGCTGCCCCTCCCAAGCGTGCAGTGGGCCACGGTGGCCGCTGCCAGAGCCACGTGGGCGGCAGAGGCCCTCGCCCTCGCGGGAGGGCTTGCGCCGGCCCCGCGGTGGGGCCGAGTGCCGCTCTTTGCCTACCGCGGCCCGCGCCTCCCCCCTCTGAGTCGGGGGAGGGTCCCGCCAGGCCGGCGTCCGGCGCGGGGCCGTGTGTGTGCGCGTGCGGTGACCCGCGCGGTGGCGAGCCCGAGGTGGGGTTCGGGGACGCACGGACGTCCCGGCTCCCCAGTCCCGCAGCCGCGAGGAGCCCGTCGCGCCTGCCCTCGCCGCGAGTCGCGGCCGGGGGCGGTGTGTGGGCACGGTGCGGGTCGCCTCGCTCGGGAGCGTTTCCCAGGGGCGCGAGCCCCGGGGGTCGGACTCAGATGAAGGCGGATGTGGCGAGGACGGAGGCGGTTGAGTTTGGGCGGACGGGTCCCTCCGTGTCACGCGGGGGGAAACCGTCGCACACGGGCCCCGGCGGCGGGGCCGGGTCGTGGGAGACCCCCAGGGTGGCCGGGGCCGGCCGGCGTCCCAGGCGTCGTGGGACCGCCCTCGTGTGTGTGGCGGTGGGACCCCGCGCTTGTTTCCCTGGCGGGCCCGGTCGTGCCTCGGCCCTTCCTGTCCCTGGGCGGGCGCCCCTGCGCCCCTGCCCCGCGGCCCTCGCCGCTGTGTGTGTGCGTGCCGCCCCCTCCCCGTGGCCGCCGGCCCTCCCCGGCCCCCAGCCCTCCGTGCCCCCTTCC
>NW_027207610.1:62500-80000 GCF_963455315.2 Globicephala melas
GGGGAAAACGACAACGGGAACGGCCGAAGGAAATTCTTAGCTCTAAAGTTCTAAATTCTCGGCGTACTCGTGACGGCTGAGGCCGCCCTGCCGCTGTCAACCTTCCGTGGAATCGCAGGGACGTTGGAGAAAAATGCTTCCGGGTCCGCGGTCCGCGGTCCGCGGTCCCCGGTCCCCGGTCCCCGGTCCCCGGTGTCCACGGTGTCCCCGGTGTCCCCAGGTCCCCAGTGCCCCGTCCGCGGCCGTCGCTGAGCGGTGAAATGCGCACCAGGAGGATCGGGTTCGTCATCGTGTCCCCGCCGCCCTGCTGCTCCCGATCCCGATCCCGATCCCGATGCGGCCCGCTCACTCGACTGCCCGTTGTCGGGCGCCACCTGCCGGTCGGTCGCTTTTTATACGGGCCAAAGAGGTCGACCAGATGGCTGGGCCGGCCTAGGTGGGCGGGGCCAACCTCTGAGTGACGGAGGTATTCGAGTGGGAGCAAGGAGGGCAGGGGATTCTAGATCGTGGGCCGGAGGCCAGGGAGGGGGGCGAGGGATGGTAACCACTCTAGGCTATTTTTGTTCTTTTTTAATGAACGCTTTTAAAATTGATTGATTGATTGATTGATTCACTCACTCACTCACTCCATTCATTCATTCATTCAATTCCGTGCAGTGGAAGGATGGAGACCTAACCTAACCACTAGACCGCCAGGGAAGCCCTTAGCCACGCTAGCCCTCATCCATGTTTTTCAGGATCATTGAGAATCATTCATCTGACGGGATGGACTGGAGAGATCTTGTCCACGCATACAGGAGAGATCCATTGGAGGTTCCAGAACTTGGGTCTCTTGGCAAGGGCGTATCATGTTTAACATGGAAAGGACTATGCCAACGGTGGTCTCAGAATGAATGGAGTGGGCAAAGAGGTAGAAAGAGAGGTTCCCGACTTGGGGGGGGGGGTGCGGGGAGGGGGGAAAGCCCCAACCACGTCGCCTCGTCCTCCATCCATCCCGATCAGGGTCACGGGCAGAACACAAGGGGCGGCTTCCCTCACTGGGGGCCCCGAACTTAGAAAACTCTCATCTCTGCAAAAAGACAAGCAGTGCTGGCTGGGGCTGGCACATTCTCTTCTTCTCATGGGACTGATGTTGATCTCCATAGCTCAGAAAACACGTGCGAACACTCAGAAGATACCCAAGCACTGTGTCCTTCCTTTACCTGGCTCCCTGTCGCTCACTCTCCGCCTCTGTCTCTGTCTCTGCCACTCGCTGTCTCTTTCTTTCTCCCGGTCCCTCTCTCTCTCTCTCTCTCTCTCTCTCTCGCTCTCGCTCTCGCTCTCGCTCTCGCTCTCGCTCTCGCTCTCGCTCTCGCTCTGGCTCTCGCTCTCGCTCTCTTGCTCTCGCGCTCTCTCTCTCTCTCTCTCTCTCTCTCTCTCTCTCTCTCTCGCTCTCGCGCTCTCGCGCTCGCTCTCGCGCTCTCCCCCACCCCTGCTCTTCCTCCCCCACTTTATCCCTTTCTTCCCGCCTCCTCTCTTTCTTTCTCTCTGTCTCCCTCTCTGTCTCTCTGCCTCTCTTCTCTCTCTGTCTCTGTCTCTCTGTCTCTGTCTCTCTCCACCCCCCCGTCTCTCCCTCCCTGTCCCTCCCTGTCTCTCCCTCCCTGTCTCTCCCTCCCTGTCTCTCCCTCCCTGTCTCTCCCTCCCTCCCTCCCTCCCTCCCTCCCTCCCTCCCTCCCTCCCTCCCTCTCTTTTTTTCCTCTCTCTCCCTCTCCTGGCCTCTCCTCCACTTTCTCCCTTCCTCGTTTTCTGTCTCCCTCTCCCTCACCCATCCCCACTCCCCCCCATCCCCGGTCATGGGGCATCCTCATTTTCCATGAGAACTCATGGATTTGGAAGGGATGTTGGACTGATGTTCGCGTGCTACCGGATCCCACTGCCACAGGGATAGCTGCTGCACTGCCTTTGGCAGGCCATGGTGGGTGGGGGTGGTGTCTCTTCTTCTGTATCGGTAGAAATGATTTGAAGAGGAGGCAGGATGGGCATAGGTCCACTGCCTCACACCAAGGCCCTTTGGGAGCATTTCAGTGAATCGGGACAGAACATGTTTCTCCGTGCGGGGAGGGAACCGGAATAGGGCACCCCGAAAGGGACCGCTTTGGCACACAGATGAGTTCGAATTGAAGGCGCTTCAGAAACGACGGGTGGGCGACGAGGACGCTCTGCCGCTCTGCCTCTCCCTCTTCTTCCTGACCTGAAAGGAGGACCAAGATCTTCCTCGAGAAGAAGCTCAAGCTCAGAGCCCGCCCTTTCGAGTGACTCCTGGCTTGGGCTTCTCCTGCGTGGGGGTCACGGTGCACGCGTTCCTCAGCCGTGGGTCGCTCTCTTCTCGAGCTGTCTTTTGGGGACAGGGGCCTCTCAGGCAAGAACTCAGAAGGATCGTCGAGGGAACGTCGTTTTTCCTCTCCCACGACTGATGAATGCAGACAGACACACAGGAATCTCGCCCCCCGCTTCCACCCCCGCCCCCCACCCCCCACCCCAAGTGAGAGGAGTCGCCGGACATCCTTGGGGTCACACACAGCCAGCCTCCGTGGCTCTTCTATGTTGCCAGGCTCCCTGGCCTTCACTGCCCCCGCACGCCCCCAGTGAAGTTGCATCATCGTTCATAGTGTAAATGCTGTGAGAAGATAAGCTTTTCAAAATAAAATTCTCCCTGCCTTTCCTTCCCAAGAACACCATGAACACCTACTGTCATGTGCAGTGCTTATGGACCCACCTGGAGCAGAGGACCCTCTCCGACAGACACCCTCCCCACCCCACCCCACCCCACCCCACCCCCAGGAACTCATTTGCTCCGAGTCATCGAGGAGAGGGTGTCTGGTTCCGTGTCTTAAATGGGTGGGCCAATGACACGTCATCTCCTAGTAAGCCATCGGGTTCACCGGTTCGGGTTCGGGTTCGGTGGCATGAAGTACATTTACGTCCTCCTTGAGTTTGACTTTGAAAGTCTTGGGGCCCTGAGTAGGCCGCCCCCAAACGTGCCTCCGTGGCATAGAGAAGTTTTGGAATTAGACTGACAACACCACGAGAGGGACACTCTGACTCTCTTTTACTTCTCCCCTCTGAAATCAGGAAGAAAATCTCTCACGTGAAAGGGGAGGGGGGCGGGAGGTGTAGACATCATGACGAACTGAACCGCCCTCATGTCTCATGAAATGTTCACGAATCATCTAAGTAGGACTGCTCATAACGAATAGAGGGCATAGATGTTAACGAGATAAGAATGTTTAAGGGGAACTCTCCCCCCAATGATTGTTTTCCATAGGCCGACTTCAAGACTTTCCAACATCTCTGGTCATCTCTAGGCTGAGAGGTTGGCTAAGTGCCATTGGCAGGGTGAAATCTCAGCGAGTGTCTACATCACCTCCACATAAGATAAAATACTGAAATGTTCATGGCTCCATAAGTCTAAGGGTCTCCCTGCTTTGGACCTTTTACGGAGGAGAGACTGAGCATGTTTGGTTCCATGCCTAGATAGATCTTGTGCTTTAGGGAAAGAGTGTACTCGGTAGGAGCCTAGACTTCTACAAAGTATTCCATGTTCACACTGTTCACTGTGGTTGGCTTCCTTACTTTCACTGACTGACTGAAGGAAAAAAAAAAAAAAAAAAAAAAAAAACAGTGTCCAAGGACGAGGCATTCCAAAGAAGGAACGGAACGTGTGTGGTCCAAGCTACCTGATGTCGCCATCCTCATGGTAGGAAGAGGACCTTTTTGGGGGAGTGGGGAGGCAAAGTAGAAGATATGCAGATAATGTTTGGGGGAAGGAGAAAGAGATTTTAGTCCTAAAGGTGGTCACTTCTCAATGGAAAAGAAAGAAAACGAGGGACAGGCTAAAAATGGGCACAGACGATTGGAAAAGGTGTGTGAAGAAAATGGTCTTTGGGAAGGAATCGGATCCGTGGTCAGGACTGACTGGATAAGATGGGGATGGATTCAAAGACAGAAATGAGTTTTCGTATCAACGTGAAACAAGTGCAAAAATAGAATTTAGTTGTCTCTCTATGTTAAAAGGACAAGGTTTGGGTTTGGGTTTAGGGTTTGGGTTTTTCTTTCATCAGCCTGCTCTGTCCATCATGAGAGATTAGATTAGATTAGGAAAGGTTTCTTCCTTTATCTTTAAGGAGAGAAGGAAGGAAAGAAAGAAAGAGAGAGAGAGAGAGAGAGAGAGAGAGAGAGAGAGAGAAAAGGAAGGAAGGAAGGAAGGAAGGAAGGAGGGAAGGAAGGAAGGAAGGAAGGAAGGAAGGAAGGAAGGAAGGAAGGAAGGAAGGAAAAGGAAGCAAGAAAGAAAAGCTTATGCCTTGTCAAAAGTCATCACTTATTTTCTAGGTTGCCGTTATCAGGTCTCGGAGGACTCACATCAGCTTAGTCCTCTCGAGATTCAAAGAACCAGGTGTGGCTCGGAACTGAAGAAGAAGCTTCTCTCTCTGCCTAGCAAGTCTCTCCTTGGGATGTCGGTGACCTGGCTAGCGAAGCACTGTTTCACAGTGACCTATATCCGATTAAGTGCTTTACAACCTTTTGGATATTTTGGACACACTTGCCCCCCGGTTGAAGGACAGGTGAAGTCCTTTGGACTTAGAACGCACTTTGAGTTAGGATGCAGGAGGAGAGGGCCCTCGAAATAGCCCAAAAATGTGTTCTCTCTCCTGAGAAACGAGAGAGATGAAACTGAGTACGTTTCTTGGAGAGCTTCGATGACACGGGAAGCGTCGTCAAAGAGGAAGGAACAACGTGAAGTCTACTTTGGCTTGTGTCTGTACACCGATGTGTTCTAACTGTTCCAGACATGATGGGATGTTTCTTCCTGGAAGTCTTCTCTGCCCTGGCATAAAGGGTTGTCTGTCGTCGTCAAAATGGAGGCTCACACGAAAGGGACGGAACCCAGTATCAGGGAGGTGTTCTAACCGACGTTCACGCCAAGGCAGCAAAAACAGCCTGTTGAAAGGTGGTGGGGGTGGCGGGGCACACGTGGATCGAGTCCATTCTGTCCTGTCAACAGCCGGTCGGGGCTATGGCAGACGGGAGACGGCGGCCCGGCCGGTTGGTTACTCCCTGGCCAACCTCCCCCCTCCCCCACCCCCACACCCCACCTTGCATTCCTTCACCCACCCATGGTGCCTTGAAGATGACCCCAATTGTACATAGACATTGGCGGGAAGATTTCTACAGTCTACCGGCAACGTCTGACCTGTCATGCTTGTAACCCTGGGGGGGGGGGGGGGAACTATTTTTCTCTCTGGAAAGAAAACCTCCTCTCTCTGGACCCTCTGAACCCCAGCCACTGGACTTCATTCCACTGCCACTTAGTAGGGGTCATCCAAACATTCTTGTGGCCGTAGGTATGTCTTCCGTGTGGGTTGAAGTCTTCCCTCACTCACTGCAAGCCTGATGTCCTCACCGTGGCACAGAGACTGTTAAAAAAACAAAATGTGTTTGCCACTTGGGGTCTACCTTCCACAGCCTCCCCTGTGATCAGATCACGGCACCCGCTTCGCTGGGCAAATCCTACAATCCTTCACAGAAGCTCTTGCAAACTTTTTGGAACCGTCACTCGTCCAGTCACGCTCGATCATCAGGCAAGGTCGGCAGAACCGATGGAAAGACTGGACTCCAAGGAGAACAAGGATGACTTACACGGGATTGAATGAACTGATGAACAGGATGATAATGTGTATGACTACTTGTGTAAAGTAGGACGGATTGGGGAAGCGGGGGATAACTTAGGGGGTTGGGATGACCATGTACACATGACTGTACATAAAATCGGTAATCAACAAGCAAGCGCCTCCTACTATATAGCACAGGAAACTCTACTCAATACTTTGTAATAAGCCTATGAGAGAAAAGAATGTGAAAAAAAAAAAAACCCTACGTAAAATACCTTTATATATATATATATATATATATATACACACACACACACACACACACACACACACACGTATGTAGGTATATGTATATACATGTATGTATGTATATATATGTATATGTATATATGGAGAGGGGGGGGAGAGAGAGAGAGACAGAGACAGAGACAGAGACAGAGACAGAGACACTGAGACAGAGAGAGACAGAGAGAAAGAAGAGACAGAGAGACAGAGGGATTAGGACTGATTCTAAAATCTTTTGTTTTCCAGATACAAGGAAAAACAAAACCAAACCAACAAAACCCAATTTTCTTTTTTTTTTATTTTTAAAGATGGACATCCATTTGGTAACTTATACCTCTGTCAGCAGGATGGAATCACTGATCTTTTTCTCCCTACCTTCCTTAATTCAGAAACTCTCAGTGAGGCTTCTTATTTCCTTGGCAACCGAGTTATTTGCATACGTTACTTGGAGGCCAAAATTATGTTTCCATAAAACGGGGATACTCACTTGTGGATATGAAGTTCTGGAGCTACTCGTTTCCCTTAGGGTGTTGTTCTTAACCTGAAAACTGGACTGCATCCCGAAGTTTTTTGAGTTCCCTCCAATATCTGGCTACGACTCTCCCCATGAACGTTTGCCATTTTCTCCCACCCTTTTGACTTGGCCTCACTGAGAACTAAAATGGCCCTTTGCCTGAAGCTCTGCAAACGGAAGCTAGAGAACTTGACGAAACGGCCACAACGGCTCCTATGGAAACAATCCTCGTGCCTGTTTCTTTGAGAGCCACTCCGAAATTTGAACCAAACACCCGACGACATCATCAGAGGTGTTTCAGACTTCTAAAGTTGCTTCGACCCTGACATCTAGAAATCTCCTTCACTCACTCACTCACTCACTCACTCACACACACACACACACACACACACACACACACACACACACACACACACACATCCCTACACACACGAGTCACCAGCTCAGCTTTAATATGTTCCAAGGAACTTTCAGAGGAGGGAACACTTGGGCTCCAGAGTAGGCCGCCCCAAAATCTGCCTCCATGCTCTATTGATTATTTTGAATTCAAGTGACTTAAGAACCGGCCAGCACAAGAGGGACACACTGGCCCGCCTTTCTGTCCTCCTGCGGAGGAAGATCTCAAGTGAAGACATCTGCTTCCATGCATGTCCATGATTCTCAAATGGTGTAGTGGGGTTTCCTGGGTTAGGAAAAGGAGGGGACATCTTTTGCCTGGTAAAAAAGGCCTGTTTCTCACACAACCTCCTCCCATCCCTTACCTCTCTCCCTCCTTCCCTCCCTGCAGTTTGGAGGGGACAGCCTAAGGGTGGGGAAATTGGGGAAAGAAAAAAGACAAAGCCATTCATTAAAGAGAAGCTCGAGGCAAAGTCAAAGGCTCCGACTTGACCGGAGAGCTTTCTGCATTTGAATGGAGCGATTGAACGAGGCCCTGCCGAATGAATCGTCCGGACCTCCCCTCCCCTCCCCCGCTCCTGGCAAAGGTCAGTCCAGGGGACTTAGGAAGGAGTTCTGGAGAAGGAACGGGGGTGGGGGTGGGGGTGGGGGCGGGACCAACAGACAATAGCCGCTGCCTGCCTGCCTGCCTGCCGGGCTGAGGCCTGAGGCCTGAGGCCTGAGGCCTGAGGCCTGAGGGTCACCACGCTGGCTCCTGCAACACAATCCCTTCCAGGAAACTGCTGTGATGACTGTTTGGCAGTGAAGGATCAACTCTGAACTCTCTTGGCCTATTTCTGCAAAAGGCCCGAGCCTCAGCTAGGACAGATTCTCTGGGTTTCTTGGCACAGGGACTGACCCGCACCCTCCCGTCCTGTCAGATCCTCCTTTGTACACACGCCTCCACTCACTGGAAGGGTTCTTTGGCCTCGTCCAGAAAACGAACACACAAAAAGAAACCCACAAACAAGACTGAAATGATGTGTTGGTAGTTATGGGAAAGAAACCTGCTCCTCTCACACACCTGAGGGCAGGAAGCGAAGGCAGGTTCTCGGCCGGAGGGGGACGGGGTGAACCGAGGTCGGTTAGCGCCCCCCTCCCCCCGCTTCTCTCCCGGCTGACGTGGGCCCCCCTTCCCCGCCTCTCTCTGCGCCCCCCATCCCCACCCCGCCCTGGTTCTGATATTTCACTCGGGAAACTTCTCTAGGCCGGCCGAGATGCCAGCTTGCTGTCCTGCCGTTTCATGTCCATCTCTATCAGCCATGTCCAACAGGCACGGGAAATCATGGACAGCAGATAGCGCACCCAGAGTTGTGTGTGTGTGTGTGTGTGTGTGTGTGTGTGTGTGTGTGTGTGTGTGTGTGTGTGTGTGTTTTGCTGGGGTTTCTGTCTGCGTGTGTGTTTGCTTTTGGTTTGGCTTTTTTTTTTTTTTTTCTTCGATAAACTCGCCCCATTTGGGAGTCGGGTGGAACACGGCGGGTGTCTCCTGGCCTGCCGCCCTAACAAACCCCAAAGAGACTCATTTTGGGGTCTCGGCCAGCCAGGTCCCCTTTCTTGGAATTCTGGTTTCATAAATCCGTCTCGTGTCCATGGAATTCTCAGGTCCAGCCATCGACCCTAAGGACGGGGAGGGAAGGTTTTGTCCCGGGGACATCTTCCTTCCTTGCCCGCCTCCTCGGGGTTCCGGACGCTTCGGTATGCTGACGTGCCGTGCCCTCCTCAGCTCCACCCCGACCCCCACCCCAACCCCCCAACCCCCCACCCCCCACCCCCGTTTTTGGGAACTCTGTGAACAGGGGTGGTGTTTTTCACAGCCAAACACACTCTCACCGTAAGACCCGGCCCTCGGAGGACTCCTTGCTATGAATGGACCCGAGGTGACGCGGGGAGTCGAACGGCTGAGGTCCACGCAGAAACCTGCACGCGGACCTTGACAGTGGCGGTTTTATTCCTCACTGCCAAGAACTCTCTCGGAGGTGACCGAGACATGTCTTTCAGGAGGTGAATGGACACGTACGTAGCCTGGGGACGAGCCGTAGGTAACATGCTTTCTCGGAAGAGAAAAACCATGGACGGGATGAACAGGTCAGCGGGGTGGTGGTGGATGGTGGATGAATAGGCGGAGGGCAGAGGACGTTTAAGGCAGGGAAACTCTCCAAAGGTAGGATCCTGATGGTATGAAAGCAAACGTTTTGCATAGGGCACTACCTGAGATGGAGTGAATCGAAGGGACCTACCTCTATGGGCCACCACCCCCTCCTCCCCACCATGAAAGCGCCCCAAGCAAGCCTGCTCTTTTTACCCCAGTTGAAGACCCTTGCTAAAGCCAGAAGGCAAAAAATGACCATGAGAAATCTGACCAGCCGTCGCTTGGGACAAGAGTGAGGCCAATGAATCCAGTGAAAAGTTGACAGAGGGGCCTGGGTCCCTCGGCTCGACCCCTTCACGGAGAAGCCAAAGCCTTTTACGCAGGGATGAGCTTTGACACACCTAGGTTTCTTCGGCCAGTGCGACGTTCATGAAACACGCTAAAGGAAAATGATCGATCGATGTGTTTGCCGTCTGCCTGAGCGCACGCGATCCGAAATAGAAACCGGGGGAGGGGGTGTGTGCTGACGTTCGGGGTCTAATGGGAGAAACCTTGGAGGGTTTTTGCCCTTAGGGTGCCTTGGTCTGGGGTTGACTTGTGTGCGCTGAGAACGAGGGCCGTTATTGAAGACCCTGTGCAGATTTTGGACACCATGATCCATGGAACCCTGAAGTTTTGGAACCTAGAAATCTTTTGGTCTGCATTTGAGTTGGAAATCTTCTCCTTGACAGAAAGAAGCACACAGGAGGAGGAGGAGGACGAGGACGAGGACGAGGACGAGGACGAGGAGGACGAGGAGGACGAGGAGGACGAGGAGGACGAGGAGGAGGACGAGGACGAGGACGAGGACGAGGACGAGGAGGAGGACGACGAGGAGGAGGACGAGGACGGGGACGAGGTGGAGGAGGAGGACGAGGACGGGGACGAGGTGGAGGAGGAGGACGAGGAGGACGAGGAGGACGAGGAGGACGAGGAGGACGAGGAGAGGAAATGGAACTGCATGATGAGCAGATCAGCTTTTCGATGTCAGCAAGGCACCCGCCGCCCAGTTCTCTGGGTGAACTGTCTTGATCTTGCACATCTCTACCGCCTCCGAAATGTGAACACAGCCTGCGATGGCCTGACTGAGACTAAGGCCAGTGGACTGGATGAGGTAGACCCTGAAACCAAAGGGAAGGAAAAAAAAAAAAAAAAGAAAGAAAGAAAGAAAAAACAGAAAAACCAAAACGGAAACAAACAAACAAAAAAACCCCAAAAAATAACAACGGGGGAGGGGAGGGGGAAGTGGTCTCTTTAAGAATACAAACCGGTGGAAGGGCTCCCTCACCCAAACACTAATTCGCCGTCTCCTTCGGGACCAACACGAATCTCAAAAGTCTTTCCTCACAGGTAATAAAAAGCCTTAGCCATCGGAGGAAATAAACGTCACCTATTCCAACGGTTCTTTATAAATAAGCAAGAGAGCGAATTTTCGATTGCACTACCTGCTTCGTGGCTGACTAAAAGTTTTTAAATGAAAGCTATGAAATCTCTGGTCATGTCGATCTCTAGGTAGGTAGGTAGGTAGGTAGGTAGGTAGGTAGGTAGGTAGGTAGGTACGTACGTACGTACGCACGCACGCATGAGACAGACCTACAGACGTTTTGGAAAAGGACTGGGGAGTGGCCTAGGGCCAAACAGGCCTTGCCAGCTAAAGAACAGAGGCCCTGGGGGCCTGAGTCTCAGACACACACCCGCACACCCACCCACGTACACACGCGCGCGTGCGCGCGCTGCGCGCGCGCACACACACACACACACACACACACACACACACACACACACACACGAGGCTCTCGGGAGTAAAAGATTAACTTTACCTCTGTTGACACCACGACTATACCTAGTTGTCCCAAGACGAGGAGCTCCACTGTACATTTAACCCTTATCTGTTCCTGTGCTTTCTTGCAGAAAATTCTCATGTGCTTCTTTCCCCTCGTGGAAGCGCTTGCTATTCCCCATAGGTAGCCACCGTGCAACCAGCTGCTGCAGATCCGAGAATTTGGAGGATTCCTGGAAAGGATCGGTGATCCCGAGACAAACTCTCCCTTCCGTGATCAGAGCAACTCGGGGCGGTGTCTCTCCCCCCCAACCCCCCCCCGCCCCCCCCACCGCCTTCTCCCTTGTGTACCAGCTATCTCTTTTAATAAAATAATAGTAATGATAATGATAATAATAATAATAAAATAAATTAAAAAAGAAAGTTTTGCTTTGCTGACCTTAGAGTCTTGTGGAAGCGATCTTCGTTTCTATGGCACTGCTGTGCAAGAATCTGGGAAGGCCCTGGTAACAGGTATGTCTGTAGCTACCTTCTAGAGCTGGCCTGTTCCTACGTACGGATCCGAGTGCCACAATTAACTTGGGAAAGAGCTCTCTTGAAGGGCTTAGGAGGAAGCACTCCCGAATTATTCAGTCTACTAGAGAGGGACCCAAAGGGTTTTGCAAGTTCACGTGATCTAGGATGAACCCTCCGGCTGAGAATAGCCAGGGTCAACGTATGGGTTTTATGAAACTAGGCATGTCTTTGGGGTGATCGGCACTCGAGGTCATCCTTTTCTTCTATCTACGTCGACCCCAAATCCAATAAGTTCACGGGAGTGAACCAAGTTCGTCAGCAAGGAAAAGAACTTGGGGATGATGGCTGACACCGTCTAAAGTCTCAGGAAATGTTCACGGGTCATCTCGTCGTCATGGGATTTAGAACAAGTGATGTCGATAGCTCTAGGTGGAGGAACTCCTTAAGAAAGGTTATGTTTTTTGGTATGTCTACTTAAAAACAGTTTCTCCCAGACCTTTTGGGTCACTTTAGGAACTTTAGTGTTGGTGTAAGCGGAATGATGGGGAGGGAATTCGTGGAACGTCTAGATCGTTTCCAAAGATGACCTACGGAAACGTTCGTGGCTCAACAAGTCTCAGTGGACCTACGTCGGTCTCCTTATTACAGAAAGACTAAAGATGTTCCGATGTATGAGTCCACACCTCTAGCATCACTTTGGGGAAAAAACATTTTAAAAAAGTGATGCTGCGTGAAAATGTACGCTTCTAGGCGTGATGAAATGGAATCATCCATTTGCCGGTCCAGAAACACTGGTGTCACAGACCCCGTTCACCATGGCTTCCTAGTTCCTGTTCGTGACCGATTCAGGTTTCTAAGCGTTCCGAATTCTTATTGTCTTTTTTTTTCTTTTCCTCTCCATTCTTGTCTCAAAGGACTGTACGTTCCAAAAATATTTTTTTTACCTACCAAATCATAGATTGTCTGTTTGTTCCAAAAACTTTTAGGTTGAGAGATTCTTTCTTTCTTTCTTTCTTTCTTTCTTTCTTTCTTTCTTTCTTTCTATCTATCTATCTTTCTTTCTTTCTTTCTATCTATCTTTCTTTCTTTCTTTTTCTTTCTTTCTTTCTTTCTTTCTTTCTTTCTTTCTTTTTCTTTCTTTCTTTTTTTTCTTTCTTTTCTTTCTTTTCTCTCTCTCTCTTTCTCTTTCCCTCTTTCTCTCTTTCTTTCTTTCTCTCTCTCTTTCTTTCTGTCTTTCTCTCTCTTTCGCTCTTTCCCTCTCTCTTTCTCTCTATCTCTTTCTCTCTCTTTCGCTCTCTTTCTTTCGCTCGGTCTCTCTTTCTCTCTCTCTTCCTTTCTCTCTTTCACTCTTTCTCTCTCTCTTTTGCTCTTTCCCTTTCTCTTTCTCTCTCTCTCTCTCTTTCTCTCTCTCTTTCTCTTTCTCTCTCTCTTTCTCTCTCTCTTTCTTTCTCTCTTTCGCTCTTTCCCTCTCTTCCTCTCTCTTTCTTTCTCTTTCTCTCTCTCTCTTTTGCTCTCTCTTTCTCTCTCTCTCTTTCTTTCTCTCTCTTTCTTTCTCTCTCTCTCTTTCTGTTTCTTTCTCTCTCTTTCTTTCTCTCTCTCTCTCTTTCTTTCTGTTTCTTTCTCTCTCTCTCTTTCTTTCTCTCTCTCTGTCTTTCTTTCTCTCTTTCTCTCTCTTTTTCTTTCTTTCTTTCTCTCTCTCTTTCTTTCTCTCTCTCTGTCTTTCTTTCTCTCTTTCTCTCTCTTTTTCTTTCTTTCTTTCTCTCTCTCTTTCTTTCTCTCTGTCTCTGTCTCTCTCTCTCCCCCTCTGTCTCTCCCTCCCTCTCCCTCTCCCTCCCCTCTCCCTCTCCCACTCCCACTCCAACTCTCACTCTCACTCTCTCTCTCTCCCCTCTGTCTCTCTGTCCCTCCCTCTGCCTCTCCCTCCCCCTCCCCCTCTCCCTCTCCCTCTCCCACTCCCACTCCCACTCTCACTCCCACTCCCACTCCCACTCTCTCTCTCTTTCTTTCTGTCTGTCTGTCTTTCTTTCTTTCTTTCTTTCTTTCTTTCTTCCTTTCCTTTCCTTTCCTTTCCTTTCCTTTCCTTTCCTTACCTTTTTCCTTTCCTTTCCTTTCCTTTCCTTTCCTTTCCTTTCCTTTCCTTTCCTTTCCTTTCCTTTCTTTCCTTTCCTTTCCTTTCCTCTTCTCTTCTCTTCTCTTCTTTTCTTTATTTTCCCTAACGAAAAGGTTCAGTTTGGGCCTCCAGTTCACTTTCCTCGCTGGGTTGCTTGTTTTCTGGAAGCTGAGTGGTGAGAGGCCTTGGTCTGTTTTGGATAGGCTCCCCTTACGGGATGTGCTTGGGCTTGTCCTAGGCCTTTATACGTCCACGTATACCTGTGCCACAAGCACACGCGATGCACGTACGTATACTATACGTGCACGCTTTTTCCTTTGTTTTGAAGGCCAGAGTATTTGTACGGCTTGACTTCTTCGCTGGTATGGTTTGTCGTGGTCTCGGTGGGGCTACAGTCCGTTGTCGATACTTACCGCATTCCACACACACGCGCACGCACACGCACACGCACACGCTCGCACTCGGGGTGTTGCATTGAGTAGATGTGCCCGAACTCAGTTTCTTTAGTGGATGGCTATGGACTCCACCCTCGCCCCCCCTCCGCCCCCCCACCCGCCCGCATTCCCCCGAGCCCCGCCTCCCCATCCCCCACCCCCACGCCCACCCCCGCCCGTGGACTGTGGTCAGTCCATTTTGAAATCCATGTTTTCTCGTGACCGCGGGTGCGTTTTCCCCACCCACGCGCCCATGTGTTGTCTTTGGACTTTGTCCCCGTCCGGGCAGAGATAGTTGTTTGTTTCCGCTTGTATGTGTGGGGTCGGAGGGTATCCTTCCTTTCCTTTCTAGGTTCTGGGCTTTGCGTGTCTGCTTCCGACAGACCTCCACCGTTCGAGAGACGATGAATTCCTGCGTTGTTCTCTGAGTGCTTGCCTGGTTTCGGTTTGCCAGTCCCCGCCTTCCCTCCCTCCCTCCCTCCCTCCCTCCCTCCCTCCCTCCGTCCGGGCAGCCGGGGATCTTGCTCGTGACCCTCTGGGCACCCCGTGCCGGCCGCCCCGGGCCCCGCCGGCGTCTCCGTGGGATTTGCCCCCGCCGAGGAGTCGCGTGGGGAGCGCGTTTCCTTCGAGGCGGCCTCCCGGCGACGTCTTCCCAGCTTCCCCGGCCCCCCCCCCCCCCCCGTCTGCTGCCGGGGTCGCGCCGTGTCGTGCCGTCCCGGGAGCTAGCTCCGAGACGGACGCCTCGGGGCCGCGCCAGACGCCCGCCGGCTCGCCCCGGCGGGCTGAGCTCGGGCGTTTGGGCGGCCCGGCGCTGCTGCATCCTCGGTGGCCGGCCGGCGACAGGGAACCCGGCCCGGGGACGTTGGAGCCGTTGTCGGGAGCCACCTGGCGGCCGCTTTTATATTGTCCCTTGTCTCTGGAGCTTCGGCGACCTTCGTGAGGGCTGTGACTCGGCCGCCGGGCCCGAGGCAGAGTTCCGGGAGCCGGGCGACGCTGGCGGTGACTGTCCCGGTGGCGCCCAGGCGTGGGCGCCTCCTGCTGTCGCTTGAGATTGGGCGTGCAGGCCTATGAGGGTGTGACTGTCGCCGCGCTCTCGAGCCGGTCTGTGGGGCCGCCTGGCCTGGTCGACCAGCATCCGGCCGCGGGGACCGACCCGGCCACCCGACCCTCCTTCCTTCCTTCCCTCCCTCCCCCCACCCCACCGCCCGGTCCCCAAAGCGCCCCGCTCCGGAGGTGGGGACCGGCCCGTGCCCGTGCCCGTGCGTTTAGGCCGGTGGAGGGCGCGACGGGCTCGTTGGCGGGCGCGCGTGGGTCCCGGTGGTCGGATTCTTTCTGACCGATGCTTTTCCGAGTCGGACTCCGGAGGTGGGGACCGGGCTGGGCCGCGAGGGGTGACCCGGAGAGAGAGGCCCGGGCCCGGGTGCGGTCCCTCGTGGGCTCCGGTCGCCTGGGAGGTGCCTCCGTGCGAAAATGTTTCCAAGTCCCCCTGGGTCCGGGGACGCGGACGGGCCGGGACCTGCTCGCGCGGGTGGCCGGGGAGGGCGCACCCGGCCCTTTAGCGGGCCCACGTGGGTCCCGGTCGGCGGACGCGACTTTTTCTCACCCTCCCCCGCCCCCTCCTCCACCGCGAGTCCCGGCCGGGGTGGGGGTGGCGGTGGGGACCGGCCCGAGTCGTACTGGGTGGCCCGGATAGGGCGGCCTGGGCCCGGGCGCGGTCCCTCGTGGGCCCCGCTCGTCAGAGGCGGCAGAGTGGGATAGTTCCTTTTCTGTAACCAAGTCTTCGCCCGGGGACTCGGAGGGACCGCGGTACGGTACCTGCTCGCGCGGGCGATCCGGGGAGGGTGACCCCGGCCCGCTCGCTGCCTCTGCCACGTTTTCCCGCCCCGCCCCGCTCCACTCTGCCGCCCCCGCTGCTCGGGTCGACCAGATGGCCCCGAGAGAGCTCCGGGGCTGCTGTGGATGGGGAAGTGTTGGGGAGAGGTAGCCGGGCCGAGGTCCCGGGGAGCCCCCCCGAGGTTCGTGGATGGGCCCCGCTGCCGGGCGCCGTGATTTTTTTCGCCTGAAATGGGCCTTTTTTACCACCAGATAGGTGCTGACACGGTCTCCTCTGGCATCTCTCGCTGGGGGTTCTGGGACTCTGGACGCGCGCAGGGCGCTGGGCTTTGGACCGCCGTCCGGCGCCCGAACCGGCCCTTGCCACTTGAGCCGCCCGCTTGGGCCTGCGCGCCGGCTCTCGTGTGTGCGCCCGGCTGACCCGACCCGCGGTGCCGCCTCCGGTCTCTGGCTCACCCGAGGGCGGCGGGGCGAGGTGGTGCGTGGGTCTTCTACCCCGTGTGACTCCCCTTCCCCGCCGCAGGCACCCGGTGGTGGCTGAGACGACCCCAACCCGCAGGCTCCGTGCCACGTGTCAGGCGTTCTCCTCGCGGGGTCGTCGGCCACCTGTTGCCCGAGAAGGCAAGAGAGAGAGAAGGGGGGGGCTGGGTGCCGGCTGAGGCTGAAGCAGGCTCCTCCGGTGAGGGTCCTCGCCGTGCCCCTCCTCCCTCGGGGCCCTCGTGGCCCCCGGCTCTCTGGATTGACTGATCGATGTGGTGATGTCGCGCTCTCCTGGGCCGGGCCTTAAGTCGCGCCAGACGAGGGACGGACGTTCTTGGCGAACGGGACCGCTCTTCTCGTTCTGTCCGCGGGCCCCTCGCCTCTCTTGTGACGCCCTGCCGGCCTGCCGAGGGGTGTGTGGGAGGCAGGGGTGGTGGTCTCCGGCCCTGACCTGCGGTCTCCCGCCTCCCGCCTCACGGCGTGGGCGGGGCCGTGGTCCTCGGACGCAGCAGACGCTCTCGCTTCGCCTCCTTGGCGTGTGCCTCGCGGGCGGTCCTCCCCGCGTCGGTGGGGGCCGTCCCGCCGCTGCGCCGCGCGCCCGCTGCCGGCGCGTGAGCGTGACTTGCTCGGTCCTCTGTGGTGCCCCTGGAGCGCTCCAGGTCGTCCCTCAGGTGCGCGAGGCCGAGCGGTGGTGTCGTTCCCTTTTCCCAGCGTGCTCCTCGGGGTCTCCGCCGCGGTGGTGTGTCCCGTGAGTGGCTCTCTCGGGGGGGTCGAGACGGTAAAGGGCGCGGGGTCTTGCCTCTGTTTCTCTCCCTCGGTGGGGGACGGGGGCCTGCCACCTCGTCGCCATCGTCCTCCCACGGTGTGCCGTGGGGGGGACTGACTTCGTGGCCGGGCCGACGCCGCGTGTGCCGCCGCCCCCACTTGCGTGTGTGTGGGGAGTCGCACACGGGCGTGGGTGCGATCGTGTTGGGCCGGGGCCTGCGAGAAGGGGGCGTCTGTCGCGCTTCTCGGGCGTGCTCCCCCCTTCCGGAGCCCGGTGGACGAGCCTGGGGGGCGGCAGAGGTTGTGCCCCCGAGGCTGTGGCCGCGAACGCTCCAGTGGGCCGTGTGCTTACCCATACCGCAGACCCCCCCCCACCCCTCCCACGGCCAGTCGTGGACTTGGTGGCTCGTGGAGCGCCTCCGTGGGCCCGAAGGGCAGAGACGATGGGTGGGGGATGACGCACCCTCGGTGAGAAAGCCTTCTCTAGCGATCCGAGAGGGAGCCTTGGGGTACCGGACCCCCCAGCCGCTGCCCCTCCCAAGCGTGCAGTGGGCCACGGTGGCCGCTGCCAG